>NW_019384770.1:307480-369532 GCF_000671375.1 Centruroides sculpturatus
ATTTAAATAAATTTAAATAAAAAAATAGAATTTTTATTATTTAAATATAAATTCTATATTTTAACAAGTATTTTATACTGTTAGATAGTAGAGAAATCGAGTATTTAAGCATTTACTGTATATCAGTAAAAATAAAAAAATTGCGTTAATTTGGTTTATATATTTTGCCGTTACATTGCGCATGTAAGCTTTAAACTACAGTCAGAAATATATATTATTTTTATATGAATTTATTAATTATAATAAACATACATTATGTCTAAAATTTAATTAAAATAGCACTCTCTAATTAACATCTTAAATGAAGAAGTAATTAAATCGGGTCCCGCCGCCATCTTAAATAACGCGCGACGGTAAATAATCGATTTTGAGCGCGTCGCGTTGAATCAAATTAAATAATTTATAAAAATTAAAATAATAAGTATGTTTACAAAATAATTGACTATATCTATTCGCAATAGTACTGTAAAACACATCGTACTTATAGTTTAGCATTTCTGATAACAATTAATTAATTTTTGAATTTTTTTATATTTTATATATAAAATGCGAATAAAAAAACATAAATGCGTAAAACTTAATTTAAAAAATATCTGCAACTTCAGAAAACACATATATATTATAATCTATCAAAAAAAGTTAGTTAATAATAATTAAAATCGAGAAAAAAAATAAAACTTTCGAGGTAAAATAATTTCTGTGGTAAAAAGTGAGGTAAGCGATCACGTGACGCCCGTCTCCCCATCGTCTATAACCAAAACGGCCGAGGGTGAAATAAAAGCGAAAACATCAGTAGAAGTAAAAACAAACATCGGCGCGTATCTAGGACTATATATTTGAACGGGAGCGAAGATGAAACACGACACTTTGTAATTTATGATAATTACCTTCTAATATTAAAAAATTAAAATCATCAAAAAATTATAACAAAATTAAAATTTTTTGACTAAACTCGACTACAAACATATCTTAGAACTGGATTAAAGTAAAAGTACCCGTTTTTCGACGCTAAATTTTTATTAATTAATTTTTTAAATTGGTGCCTAATTGACCGAGCGCGCGTAATTTAAATTTGATGGAGCACGCGCGTGCCGACGGGTTAACCTTGATATTCTGATTATTATTTGGCATTGTAATTAAGGACATTAAGATTATTACTTATACTTGTAATCTTAAAAATTTTTTTTGTAACTTTTTCTCTATGAAATATACCACCCCCTAACAGGGAAAGTATCCCTTTTTGTGAATAAACCATTATTATTATAATTAATTAATTAAATAAAAGTTTAGTTTCAGATAATCTCTTCTGTTCATATCATATAAAAGTTTATAATAAATTCTTATGCATTTAAAACTGATATTGACTGAAATATTTAATTGATTATGCAGATATAACATTCAAAGCACCCAAGAGAAGAAATGAAGAACAAACCTTCTAAAGATGGTTTTTTTGAAGGTGTCGAATGTGCTTGATATAGATGATCGGGATTCCTTCTGTATTTTTGTCTTCCTCCTCTTACTCTGTCTAATCTAACACCTATTTAAATAAATTTGTAATTCAAATATAATAATAATCAAAATATTACTCTAAAAAATTATAAAGTAAAAAAAATCAAAATTTTGATCTTTAAAATTTAATCTTAGAATTCTATTTGACATAATCTGAATTCATAACAACTGTGATAATTAACAGGTAAGCAAATATAATCTTAAATAAGACTAATAAAGAATCACGCTTATTATAGATAATAAATATTTAACAATATAATTCAATATTCTGTTTGTAATAGAAAATGCATATTTATTATAAGATTTATTAAAAGAAATATAAAAAATTGAATTATAAATGGAACATATAAAATTCATAAATATTTTAAATGTAATAATTAAAGCTGAGTGTACAGTATATTAAATAATCCACTATATTATCTCAATTCAATTAATAAGATTCAGTTATTAATAATGTACTGTATTTATTCATTGAAAAATACCTAATAGCATAAATACATAATAAAATTAAAAAGTTGTTTATGAGATTTTTATGACACACACAAATTTTTAATAACAAATACTACCTTCAATTACATTTTTAAAAAAACAAAACTTTTATTTTTCTTCAAGTTAACTCTGTTTTTAATGGAATAATAAAAAAGGAAGAAATAGCTGCTGGATAATAGATTCAAACTGTCTTTCCAATCTTTGGAAAAATGATCCAAAAGTCTATTAACAAGTTAACCTTGTCCATAAGTTACTAAATAAGCTAACTTTCAGAAAATCATTATCAATAGCATATACATTCTCTCTTTAAAAGGTATATCTGAAGCATTCAATAATATGATTATTACTAATAACTGTATTTATTGTTGGAAATTTCATATATGTAATCAATCTTCACAATGGGTTTTTCAGAATTCAAAGATAGGAAAAAAAATCAACTGTAAGGTAAATCTGTTGTCTAATACAGCAGTTCACAAAGTGTGTGCCTGTAAGGAAGCTGCAGCTTCCTCACGGGTGCCATGAAATGTTAGAAAATTTTTATGATCAGTGAGTCTGCTGGGAAGCAGCCAGCTTTCAAAAGTGTCTTTGTTCAATAGCACCATCAGTCTCAGAGTACAGCACATAGTGAAGGACCTCTAATGTTCAGTTAATTCAAAAAATAAAAGGAAAGGAATATGGGTTCAGCTGGATGAGGATACAGATAATATTAATGATGCTTACTTGATTTGCTATGTACAGTTTATAGATAGTAATAAGATTGTAGAAGACATTCTCTTTTGTAAAAGTATCACTGCTCATGCTGAGGCTCAAGACTTGTTCAAGATCCTTGATATTTTTATATCTGAAAATAATCTGGAGTGGACCAAATGCATTGGTATCTGCACTGATGGTGCTCGTTTTATGTCCAGATATTATGGAGGATTGCAAACACTTTTTCAAAGCAAAGACCCTATTGCACTATGGACCCATTGTGTTATTCACAGGGAAGCACTCGCATCAAAAGATCTGAGTCCTACATTGAACTAGGCCTTAGAATATGTAGTAAATGTAGTAAACTTTATAAAAACTTGGCCTTCAATTTGAAGGCAAGATTTACAAAAAACTATGTGAGAATATGGGATCTGAGCACATGTCTTTGTTGTATTATAGCACTTCAAGAAAGTACAAAATGTTACCACTAGAGAGCGATGGCTCATTCGAGGTAATTTTTTGTTTCATATGTTTGAACTGCAACAGGAAATTTATATTTCTCTTAAAGAGGCTGACCACAAGTATGACAAAAATTTTGTGAATGAAGAATTTTTGGCAAATTATCATATAAGTATGCTAGTTTTACCAAAATAAAACTAGCATAGTTATATGATATTTTGAAAAGCTGAATGCTCTGAATCTCTCCCTGCAGGAAAGCAACATGCACCTTTTAAAGTCAATTATGAAAATTTCAACTTTTATAAAAATTAATATATGGAAAAGGAAAATAAATGAAGACGGAAGAAAAGAATGTTTCCCCTTTTAACAGTTTTTGACCTCCAATGGAGTTGATTTCGCTCGAGGTATGAAATCTATTTTTGAAGAATATTTATCACAGCTTATCTATCACCTGGTTTGAGAAATATTTTCAAAATGATAATATCAATAAATTTGCATGGATTCAAGATCCATTTAATGCTAGTGCTCTATCTGAATTTACTGCTGCAGAAGAAGAAAATCTTATTGAGTTGTCTTGCAACAATACATTGGAAACAAAATTTAGCAACATGGAGTTAACTGAATTTTGGATATAAGTAAAAGATGAATATCTCTTCTGAGTGATAAAGCTCAGAGAATCTTAATTCCATTTGGGACTTCTTATTTGTGGAAAGCTGAGTTTGTTGCTGTGATAAAAACCAAGCATTGCACAAAAGTCAATGTGGAGAAGGAAATGAGGGTGGCTGTGTCCACTTTGATTCCAAGATTTGAGAAAATGTGCAATGATCAACAGGCTCATCCAGCCCATTAATTATAATTAACTAAATTTTTTCAATTACATTTTTTTGTCATCTTAAATATATGTTTTATTTATTTTTTACTTAACATCCTAACTCTTTAATTTAAAAAATNATCATATTTTGCACTTGGTTTGATTTTTAAAAACATAGAAGAAAATAAAATTAAAAATAAAAGAAAGTTTTTGAAAACTTATAAATTATTTATATATATTTGTAAAAGGTTTTGGATTTATTATAATATCGTTGAATAATTAATCTTCAGTTTTCTTCACAATAATATCTGTAATAAAACATAGCCGATGTATGAAAGCACTCAATTCTTGGAAGGTATTGAGAAAATAGGAACGAATTATAGTGAGCATGTTATAAAATTGAGCGTGCTATAAAACAACAAGTAGCTGTTACGTGATCTGTGCAAACCAATACTGTACTCCACTATAAAGTTGCAGTTTTTATGCTTATCCCATGAGAAATACGAATCGTTGATTTCATTAGCCATTGTTTGGAGTTTGCCAAATATACAGGTATGGGCAAACTATAATGTAGACTGCCCTCCAGACATTCTGTACTCCTGTTGCACTTAAACAATTAAGAAATGAAGAGCTTAAAATCTATCCCGGTGTGATACGTCCGCTGTGCTGACCCCTCTGGAAAAACCAAACCACTGGAGCGTATTTTATACATTAAAATTACTTTTATATTGATACTTCATTTTTATCATGTCATTACTATATTTCTCTTCTGTCATGATGTTTCAGTTAGACCAGGGATCATGAAACTTTTTTCACAGTGGGCCAGATAACTGAGAGAATGACTAATGTGGGCTGCATTAATTAACAATTCTCATCATCATCATCATGGGTGTTCTGCCCTAGGACAGGTCCATGGAAAGCAGTCAAATTATAGAATTCTCCTTCTCCAACATTGTCTATTTTGGGCTTCCTCTTTCATTTCTTTATAAGTTTTGCCTAGTAAAACATCATCTATCAATACTTTTCTTTTTCTCTATTTCCTTACATCAATTTTTCCTTCAAATGCCACTCGCATTTATCCTTCTCGCAATATATGATCTAGACAGTTATTTTTTTCTTCTTTATATTGTTTTTAAAAGAGATCTCTGTTCCTGGGCCAAATTTAAAACATCTTCATTCTTAATTTAACCCTTTCTGTCCACTTGATTTTCTCCATTTTTTGCCATAACCACATTTCATATGCTTCAAGATTGTTTTTTTTTTTTTTTCTTTAAGGTCCAAGTCTCTGCTCCATATAAAGTTGTGCTCCAGGAAAAGCATTTTATTAACTTCTTTGTAAGTATTTGGTTCATTTTTCCAATAAGAAGGTTCTTCTTATAAAAAGCCATTTTTCCAGTCCTGATTCGTTCTTTGATTTCTTTTTCACATCTGCCATCTCCCTGAATAATGCTGCCAAGATACCTAAAATGTTGAACTTGCTCTATTTTGTTTCCATCAATTAGGATTTTCAAATCTTTGCTAATCAGCCTTCCAACTTTCATCACTTTTGTTTTAGCTATGTTAATTTTCATTCCAAATTTTTTGCAAGTTTTGTTGAGTTTTGTTTCCAAACATTGTAGAGTTTGTTCATTTGGTGCAAGTAAAGCAATATCATCTGCAAACCTAATACTTTGTATTAATTTAAAAAACCTAACTCCATCCATTGGTAAGGCTAATTTGTTTCTATGACTTTTAGCTGATAGTGCATTACTTTAATAGTTAAGCAAAACACAAAGATTCAGATTCAAAGGAAAGTGATAAGTGTAGCATTTTGAGTGTACATAATTTGGAAGTGAAAACAGAACTTAAATATCATTGCTACAATGGAGACTTCTGACAAGAAATATATTGACTTGACATGAATTGTATTGGTGACTAACAAAAAACATTGCAGAATCTAGTTGGATGATGCAACAGATGTGAACTTCATTCAACCTTCATTATCAGTGACCATGCTGATTTCTGGTGATGCAAAAGTGTCTGATAATGAAGATGCAATTCACTCTATCCTTTCCACTTTAGCACATAACATCTAAGAGTTGGATGTACGAACTGAAGTACATGTGAAGAAAAAGACAATAAAACGACAAGGAAGAATTGACGTTCTGATAATTTGTGGGACGACAGGAATAATAATTGATCTGAAGTTTAATCCTAAAGATTAACAAAGTGCTCTTGCTCAAATTTTTGATACTGGCTATGCCGACATATTTAAAGTGACTGAACATGCAAATATTATTAAGAAGGTGTATGTAGTGCTGTCTTTCTATGATAAGAAGGGAGATAAAAAGAATGTTATACTGTAATGTATACAGTAGACAGTACTAACATTGAAGATGCGTACACTGTTATTAGAGCTGAAGAAGACTGAGGTCCACATTAATATATAAGTGAATGATACTGACATCAGTATGAAAGTTTGTGTCTTTGTGTAAATCTGTGTAGCTGTTATCAACTTTTCAAACAGTTTGAAGAATACTATAAATGTTTGAAGGAAGATATAGTAGATAAGCTGATGTTCATAAATAAGTTTGTCAATACCATAAATGTGTGTGCTTTTCTTACTTTATCTGATGTTATTTTAGCTTGTTGTATACTGAAAAGTAAGTACTTGATTATCATATTTTGCACTTGGTTTGATTTTTAAAAACATAGAAGAAAATAAAATTAAAAATAAAAGAAAGTTTTTGAAAACTTATAAATTATTTATATATATTTGTAAAAGGTATTGGATATANAATAAAAAACAGCTCAGATCTACAGCAATTTTTAGCATAATATTGCAAATTTAAAAATTACTGTAAAAACCAACAAATATTGAGCAACAACGGTGTAGTTTCGGATTCTTGAGATGCGCAGTTGAGAGGTTAACTCCTGCCCCCCTTAATCCACCGAAGTTTGGGGCTCTAGGGGGGTTGAAGTTCCACTGAATGTTTTCTGATGACAAATAATTAGCCAATTTTTCATCTGGCTTATTTACCGTATTGTACAATTGTTTCAATTCTGCCTGGGCTCCAATAAATGTTTTTGCATTGTTTGTAAATAAGGCACCAAGCCATGGTTCGTTGAAGTTTTAAAAATGATGATATTTTAGACATGACAGGCAGCTCTTCTATGCTTGTGCTAACATTACAAGTAGCATGTTTATGCTCCTCCCTTAATGCTGCCTCACAAATAGGTATTGATATATTCTTGGTGAATTGTATGTCATTGGACATCAGCCATTCTGGGCCATTTTACCATAAGTCATGTTCTACAAGTTCTGAAGGTAAGAGTCCATGTGATGCACAATCTGCAGGATTTTTGTTTCCGTCAATGTGATTCCAATTTTCCGCAGGCAAAATAGATTGTATTTCTGATACTCTGTTGGCGACGAATACTTGCCACCTAGAAGGATCAGCCTTTAACCAAGAGAGCACTATGGTTGAATCACTTCATGCAAATATAGAATTAATTTTAATCTGAAATGCACCTTGTATTGCTTGCACGAAATGAACTAATAAAACTGCTGCACATAATTCCATCCTTGGAATTGAAATAGGTTTTAACAGTGCTACACGAGTCTTCGATGCTAGTAGTCTAACCCAAACATTAGATTCATCTGATGATCGCACATACACAACTGTTCCGTAGCCCTTCTCTGATGCTACACAAAATGCATGTAAATCAACGGTCGTGTAATTAGGTAACAGCATTTTTCTAGGAATTTCGATTGACCTCAACTGTCCTAATTCCTTGCAAATAATCTTCCAATTATGATCAATATATGGAGGCACAGGTTCATCCCAAGATAGTTTAAGCCTCCAGATTTCTTACAGTAACATCTTAGTTAATATTACAAAGGGGGAAATCCAACCCAATGGGTCAAATAACCTTACAATAGATGAAAAAATTGTTCGCTTAGTTGACTTGCACTGATGATGTTTGAACTCAAAGTTGCATCTGAAAATATCTTCTCTGGGATGCCACTCTAGACCTAAAATCCTTATCACTTTAGTTCCACTAGTTGTATGAGACATGTCATCTAACGAAATGCTATGCACATCCTTTAATATAGATGGTTCACTTGTGAACCATTTGTGGAGCTCAAATCCACCTCTACCTAATAATTGAATTAATTCATTAATCAGTTCATTACCATCTCAGAGTTGTTTACATCAGTCAACATGTCATCCACATAGAAATCTTGCAATACTATTTTTGAGGCTCTCGGAAACTCTACACTCTCATCAATCACTAACTGCTTCAAAGCTCTCGTAGCCAAATATGGAGCTGATGTTGTTCCATAGGTGACTGTGTTAAGACGAAAAGTTTGTATTGTCATTTCTGAACTCTTTCTCCAAATTATTCGTTGAAAGTCACAATCCTCAGGTCTAACTTTCACCTATTGATACATCTGTTTTATATCAGCTGTTATTGCAATATTGTGACAACGAAATCTTAAAAGAATACTAATCAAATCTTCCTGGGTTTTTGGACCAATCATTAAGGTATCATTAAGTGAAATATCTGATAAAGATTTTGTGCTGCCATCAAACACTACTTGGTCGTTAAACTTGATTCCATTATTATATAATGATGAGGGATATAATAATGTTGATTTTCTAAGTTTCTATAATTAGGTGAGATTAACTCCATGTGTCCTAACGACAAATATTCTTGCATAAATTGTAGGTACTGATTATAGATATTTGGCATCATAGCAAGTCTCCTTTCTAAACTGTAAAGTCTTCTAAGGACAGCAACACGAGAATCTCCTAACGCCTTTCTATCGGGTTTAAAGGGTAACGCAACATAATATCGTCCATGATCATCTCTCCAAACATATTTCTCGAACTGAATTTCACACAACTTTTCCTTAATATAGAAAAAGAATCATAATTACTTTATTTTCATTTAACTTAAATAAATCAGATTAATTGAAAAATAAAGAAAATAGCAAGACTTTTCAGGATGCAATTTATTTAAAAATTATTCATTGTTCTTGTGATATACAGTAGAACCTCGATTATCCGGACTAATTGGGGATGAAGGTAGTCCGGATAAGGGAAAATCCGGATAATGGAAAAAAACAACAATTGGCAGTGAAAGACATGTACATACAATATGAATAATCTTTATTTGTCTAGATTTACATATACTGTAGCTTCAATATTATTAAATTATTTTTTATTAAGAAATTCAATTATTGATTTTTGTTTAAAGCTAGCAATTCTTTTTGAAGCTGCTAAATCGCGAATACTTTTAAGACATATAAGTTGTCCTGAGTTACACTCTTCTTGGCTCTCAAACCACTTCATGGCGACATCTAAACACTGAAAAGCTTCAGAATGTGTAGGACCAATATCTCTTACTTCGCAAATCTCTTCTTCGTCTTCTCGATCTTGTTCATCTGAGGCAGATATTTCTTGAATTATTTCCTCTTCACTCAAAATTTGCAATCCAGGATCGTTCACATCGCAATTTAACCACTCGGATACATCTTCTTCGTCACATTCAGCACATATTGAAATTTGTGTTATTACTTCCGCAATGTCTCCTATACCACTTTCTACTGTGTTTTCTACTATGTTACTGAAATGTTCTAATGGTCTTTTCAAAATTTTGTTCCATGATTTTCTCAAAGTTGATACATCTACAGAATTCCAACTCTCTGCTGCCATGTAGCAACAGTCTTTTAAATTTATTTTCTTATGGAAGCTAATAAAAGTTTCTTCGTTATTTTCGTCTGCTAGCAATAATCGTCGAAGCATCTGTTTTCTATATAAGCGTTTTACTGTTTCTATCACACCCTGATCCATCGGTTGTATTACTGATGTGACATTTGGTTGACGAAATTTTACTGTAAACATTTCATCGATCTCTTTTAAACATTCTATAGATGGGTGGGACGGTGCATTGTCTGATGGGTGGGACGGTGCACTGTCTAGTAATAATAATGTTATTCCTCTTTTATCTATGGAGTTTTGATATTTTTTCACTTCTGGAATGAATTGCTTTTCGTACCATCGTTTAAAAATTTCTCCATTTATCCAGGCTTTTTTCTGATGGTCATATTCAACTGGAAGACTTCTGATATTTTTAAAGCATCTGGGGTTCTTTGATTTCCCAATGACAAGCAGTGGAAGTCTGTGTCTGCCTGTTGCATTGGCACATACCATAATGGTGACACGTTCTTTACTAGTTTTGTATCCTGATGCAGTATTTTCACGCCTTGATGCTAAAGATTTGTTGGGTAGTTGCTTCCAATTTAAACCGGTCTCGTCAGCATTGTAAATAAATTCTTCGTCGAATCCTTCCTTCTCCACGAACTCCTTCAATGTGTCAATGAAAGTGTTTGCTGAAGGTATATCAGCAGACAGCTTTTCCCCGTGAACTTCAAGTTCCCTGATACCATGTCGTCTTTTGAATTTTTCTAGCCAGCCCGAACTTGCTTTGAAGGTGGGATCTCCATTTAATCTTGTATTGAAAAATATTGCTTTTTCACACAATAATGGACCAGATATTGGCTGTCCACATGATCGTCTTTGTATGAACCACATAAACAAACACTCTTCAACTTCTTCATTTCTTGATTTTTTCATAACTTTACGGTCTGATGTTCCATCTTCTGACATTAAACAATTAGTAAACTTCATAATTTTTTCACTTTGTTTTTTTATATCTGAGATCGTTGACGTTCCAACACCATATTTATCAGATAAAGAACGTCCAGATTCACCGCGTTTCAAAGCATTGATTATATCCAATTTGTCTTTTAATGATAACACAACGCGTTTTCTTTTTGATGACATATCGGTAATATTAAAAATAAATATCGTATTTAAATTGTGATGAAATTTTCAAGAAGAAAACGTTCGTATTAAATTTGGACTACAGTACTACTAATCAGCACTAACACACTGCCTGTTGTTTAAAGGCCCTCTGGTGACACAAGAAGACGAATTTTATAAAATAAAAAGCAGTTGAAACTGTCTAATTTTATTCATTAAAATGCAAACTATTTATCGTTTTATGACGAGTAAAATGTATTAAAAAGTTTACGACCATTGTGCTGGGTAAGACGTTGTTGAAACAAAAAAAGTTATGATTCCATCACGTACATAAACAGTATCGTAATTTGCCAATTGCAAATCAGTAAATTCGAAAAATTTTTGTTTATTTTGAACAATCCGGATAATCGAAAATCCGGATAATGGAGGTTCTACTGTATTGGCTATTTCACTATTTTGCAAATTAGAATTTGACATTGAGAAAATCTTGCACCTTGGGAAAATCTGGATTTAGCAAGGGTGCCAATAATCAAAAAAGTTTGGGAACTACTGGTCTAATAGTTACATTTTCTATTTTTGATATTTGTTAATGTAATTTAGATCTGGTCAATGAGTCTTTTCTCATATGAGCTACTCATAATAAGTAAAGAAACTTATTAATGATATTTAAATTGTGGGGTGGCCTGCTTTTGACAGTGCTGGTTGTTGGTGTGTTTTTTATGATTTACTGTTACGATCTATAGTTTAACTGTTTGCCATTAATTGATGTTATTGAGGATGTCTTTTTCTACCATAATACTTTCTTTTTTAATTTTGTTCTTTTTACTTATTATTGGAGTGGTTGAACTTAATCCAGGCCCGATGTCTCATACACCAACTTCTTATCCCCATAATAAAGCTTTGACTTCTACTGGCAAATGTCATCGATTGCCAACGAACCAACATTGAAATTATCTCGACTGGACGATTATTTTGCATCACAGGATATTTCTTCTTAAATACCTCAAAAGATTCTGTATTTTCTTGAGGAATGCTTTGATACTATTCTATCGAAACTGGAAGAATTGTCATCAAAGTTCAACTGGTTGTCTAATTTATATAAGGAGTATGAAGAACGACTAACCTGTCTGGAAGGAGAAGTTATCAAACTTTCGACTTTTAGAACTGTATTGTATGTATGGATAATTTCTCTCTTCAGAATTATTATATAGACTCTGTATACAACAATTTGAAGAAAAATAACATTATTGTTTCTGGTTTGAGTAGCAGTGATGAAGAATTAGTTAATAATGCTGACAGCTTTATTGAGTTGTTTAAAAGACAGAACGGGAAGTCTATTCCTTTCATTAACAATTATCAAATATCAGGAACTCCGCTTGTATTGTTTGAGCTTCTATACTCAAGCTGACAAAAGAATTTTCTTTTAAATTTTTACAAATTTAAAAGAAAATTCAGGAGTTGCTGTACATTAGAATTTTTGATGATTTGTTATACAGATCAAGACTGTACAAGGCATACAAAACTGCCTTTTTTTTTTGCAGATGCTAAATCTTTGAAAAAAGAGCATTTCTGAAAGCNCAAAAAAAGTTATGATTCCATCACGTACATAAACAGTATCGTAATTTGCCAATTGCAAATCAGTAAATTCGAAAAATTTTTGTTTATTTTGAACAATCCAGATAATCGAAAATCCGGATAATGGAGGTTCTACTGTATTTGAATAGGAAATTGGGTAACACACAAATTTCAGTGTTGCATGAAGAGAATTATACATTCAGAATAGCTCGATGATTGTTAATAAATTGTTACAAAATTATTTTAATGCCATTTCTCTTCCAATTATGATGATTAAAAATTTTTTGAATTCTTTAATTTTTTTCAGTTTTGTTTTTTTCAAGAAATGAAAATTAGACCGTAAATTTCGGAGAGCATTTAAACTCTAATTTTATGAGTAGAATTCATAAATCTGTTTTCTGTATAAATATTATCTTAACATAAATTTGATATAAAGATAATAAAAGCTGGAAATTACATAACTTTTCTTATTAATTTAAGATTGAACTTAAATATGTATATGATATTTAAAAAAAACTTATGTTAATGAAAACAAGTGAAATAATGGTAGTTATAAAGGTTTTAAAGAAATTATCAATGTAATTGTTTTGACGGATAAGATTTTGTTGATTGATTGTTTTGGTTCCATTGCTTGTATATTTATTTTGAATATAATTGATTTGGATAGGAACTGTAAGAAAAATTAAAAACAGTACTTAATAAAATTTTAAATGTATTCCCATTTTAAAAAGATTACACACTTCATTTTTTTCAGAAGCTAGAATATCTCGTTTTTATAGAGGAATCATTTATCATTATATCTTCATTTTTTTCATATGTAGATGTTATATTATCTGCCTTTCATTCATTGCTGTTATTTTATTTGTTTCCATTTTCCATGTGTTGTTTTTAAGAAAGGTTTCAAAATGGTGCTTTAATGTATGTTCATATTTAAAATAACAATTACAAAACTCGCATAAATAATTTTTTTTTGTTATTATTGGTCATTGGATGTCTCCTCAGCTCAGATATAGATTGAAAACTTTTTTTACTTTCTTGGCAATGGAACATTATCTGCTTTTAAAAAATTAGTTAAGTAAAAATAATTTATTAACTTAAATAAAAAATTATTATAGTAACATAAATTTATGTGATATGTTAAAATCTTATGGTAAAATGTATAATATGTACTGATTATAGTAACCTAACTACTATAATTCTGACCTGAGATTAAAATTGAAAATTTCTTGAACTTCGAATAAAACACTTTGCCAAATTACAAATGTATTTCACATAATAAATAGAGTTTACTTATGAATAATAATTTAAATTTTTTAAAAAAGTTATGGAAAAGCTTCTAATAAGAAAGCTTCATCTAATAATAATTTTTGAACAATGTTAGAAAGAATAATGTTATGCTTTTATTGTTACTTAAGAGTAAACAATTGTGCACATCTCTAAACATGAGAACAGTTGGAAATCTCAACTTCAAATTAAAAAACTAAATTTAATAACTAAATTAAAATAAGTGGCATGAATATGGCAGCTCTCCTGTGTGATTTCTCATGTGTCTTCTTAGTTAAAGCAGCGAGATATGGGATAAGTTTTGTGCAATACGGCTTATCTTAGGGTCATCCAACGAAATCTATATATGGATTGATTTATAAGTTAACAATATATCAAAGCATAAAATATAACTTAATAAGTAAGATTGTTTTATTTATGGAAATGAATGTTTGTGAATCACTAATTTGTACGATTTATAATTTTAAAACTTTGTTCATGTTTTCATAAAAAAAAGGTATGTTTATGGAAATTATTTTATAAAAATGCCACTGACAAGTCTTTAATAACTATTTGTTTAGATCTTTTTATTATTGATATTTGCAATTAAGCACAGTTGTGCAACAAGTATTGGAAGTTTATTTGAATTTAATTGTAATTCACTATTGAAATATTATACAATAACATGTTTTGTAATTTTAATATCCTGAATATGCATTTAACAACAAAAAAGTTTCTTGTGTTTTAACTTTGTATAATGGAAATAAAAACACGTAAACAATATATGATTTGTTTATAAATAGGAATAACTATTATAAAAATAATAATTGCGAAGGAATATTTTTTTCACGATATAATAATGAAAACATACCTTTACTAGAA
This sequence comes from Centruroides sculpturatus, assembly GCF_000671375.1. NCBI lineage: Eukaryota > Metazoa > Arthropoda > Arachnida > Scorpiones > Buthidae > Centruroides > Centruroides sculpturatus. Next base: position 321,971 of record NW_019384770.1, read on the forward strand.
CTCATATCTAAATACAGTGGTACCTCAGGTTACGAACGCCCCAGCATACGAAATTTTCAGGATACGACATGAAATTCGAACATATTTTTGCTCCACGATACGAATAAACGACGTTACATTAGTTCGCATTTTTCATTTGTTCTTCTTACTACAGTTATTTTTTTAATGTATTACTTGGCTTTAATTTGAGTATGTTTTTCGCGTTGGAACGAATTATTTGGTTTTACATGTAATCGTATGGGAAAAGATGATCCACCTTACGACATTTTCATGATACGATCTCAGTTTCGGAACGGATTAATTTCGTATCCTGAGGTACCACTGTATATGTAAATTGGTAGACCTAATGCTATTGCGCAACTATAAATAGATATGGAATTAGCCCAAATATCTGTGTGCGAAATTGATAGATATTGCTTTGCCACATTAAAAAGTTGTTGCTAACACTTATTCCGCAGGCCATGTGATCCAAAGTTACCTGCATTTGATTCTTTTCAATCAGTAAATGCATGCTGCTTTTATATTTTATGAAATAATAAAGTGTGCATAATTGATTAATTCAACAAAAGTCCTATCTCTGAACAGAATTACTGACATGGATGAATAAAAAGAATCGCCATCACCTAAAACATAAACAGGATAAAAATTCAGTTAAAAATAAAGGATGTAGTATCTTATAACTGGGATAATCTATTTCATATTTCACTTTATCAAAACCACTAATCCTAGCATTTCGAAGTAATTTTATCATTATATTTTTCGAGAATTGCTGATACACTTGCTAAAGTACTCGTACATAGCAATTCTTCTAAAATATTTTTTGCATCAGTTTTTAATTTCTTGTTTTCTTATATTGTTTCCATTACTTTGTAGATTTTTATTATGAACTATATTACTTTCTATATTTTTATTAAGATATACCTTATTTTTTAGTTTTTTATTAGCAACTACATTATTTTTACATTTTTATTTTACACTCCTCAAAATTATATACGTTTAATTTCTGAATCTTATAGGCAGGTTCATATTCTAATGATGGCAATTGCCTTTTTGCCTTTACCATTCCTGGATATATTTGTTTAATATGATTTAGGAATGTTTATAATAATAAATTACACACACCTGATTTGTATTTGCCAAGTTATTTTTGTTTATTTGAACGTTTTCGGCCAATTTGTATAGGCCATTTAGATTTAGGAATGTTTTAAATCTAAACCAAAATCATTGATAAATTTCCTTCCTTTATTTTTAAAATACCTCTCAAAATATAAAATTTTCCTAAATACTGATCCACCATTTTAGAATCATAACTTCTGACATTACTCTTAACAGATTGCCAGTAAGGTTCAATGGTGTTAGTATGAACATCTTTATTTTTAGGGTGGACAAAATACTTTTTGTGGCAAACGGGGTAATGTTTCATAAACCCATACTTTTCTAGACCCTGATACACTCTAGCACTATCTGTAATAATTACAGACTGCTCATCCACATATTTTAGGAGGAGATCCATAAGTGTGCTTTTTTTTCCTATCTGCTACTCTAACTAAAAGTACTCTAACAAAGTTTTTCCTACTTTGCCTGCATATTCCTCCAAAAATCCAATGTTGTTCGGATATTAAAATCCTGCCTCTATTGTACTTCCTAGTGCATAAATGTGATTCGTCAGCTTCTACCACCAAACCTTTACCTCCAATTTTTTTATTTTCTAAGTTATTCATCATCGTTATTACACACACTTCCCTACAGAAACTGTACCAGTCTATTGTCATGTGTTCAGAAATGTTCATATGTAGTGCAGCCTGTGTAACAGGCAATTGACAAATGAAACAAAAAGTTACTTTTAATACTTCTAACACTTAATTTTGTCCCCGAAAACTAAGTGTTTTCTAAAACTGAAATTCTATTATTACATTTTATTCCATCTACTCTATTATTACAAAAGAATCTGTAACCAAATTTGAATGATCAATGCTTAGCAATTTTCATATTACCATCACATTTTGGACATGGTGTAATGGAAATCTGGCATTAACTCAAGTTTAAAACATATTTCTATACAGTTATCATCATTAAAATTTTTAATAAAAGTAAAAAAAGTTAAATTTAGAAATATTGACTTTTTACAGACATTCGTTATGAAATCATAAGTTATAATCCTAAATTTCAAATGTTATCTACTTTTTTATAATTATGAATACAATTAAACTATAATTCTAAATCCTATATATTTTTAATCTAAATGTTATAAATGTTATTTCTTATTCTATTTATTATAAAGGTTACTACTAGTGTCTAAAAGATAGATTAAATTAAAATATAAAATAAAAATATAATAAAACAATTTTAAAATGTATATATTAGGTATTACTAATATTAATATATATTAAATTTAAATTGTAAATAATATAGTGACTATCTTATTATATTAAATAATATATAATATCGTTGAATAATTAATCTTCAGTTTTCTTCACAATAATATCTGTAATAAAACATAGCCGATGTATGAAAGCACTCAATTCTTGGAAGGTATTGAGAAAATAGGAACGAATTATAGTGAGCATGTTATAAAATTGAGCGTGCTATAAAACAACAAGTAGCTGTTACGTGATCTGTGCAAACCAATACTGTACTCCACTATAAAGTTGCAGTTTTTATGCTTATCCCATGAGAAATACGAATCGTTGATTTCATTAGCCATTGTTTGGAGTTTGCCAAATATACAGGTATGGGCAAACTATAATGTAGACTGCCCTCCAGACATTCTGTACTCCTGTTGCACTTAAACAATTAAGAAATGAAGAGCTTAAAATCTATCCCGGTGTGATACGTCCGCTGTGCTGACCCCTCTGGAAAAACCAAACCACTGGAGCGTATTTTATACATTAAAATTACTTTTATATTGATACTTCATTTTTATCATGTCATTACTATATTTCTCTTCTGTCATGATGTTTCAGTTAGACCAGGGATCATGAAACTTTTTTCACAGTGGGCCAGATAACTGAGAGAATGACTAATGTGGGCTGCATTAATTAACAATTCTCATCATCATCATCATGGGTGTTCTGCCCTAGGACAGGTCCATGGAAAGCAGTCAAATTATAGAATTCTCCTTCTCCAACATTGTCTATTTTGGGCTTCCTCTTTCATTTCTTTATAAGTTTTGCCTAGTAAAACATCATCTATCAATACTTTTCTTTTTCTCTATTTCCTTACATCAATTTTTCCTTCAAATGCCACTCGCATTTATCCTTCTCGCAATATATGATCTAGACAGTTATTTTTTTCTTCTTTATATTGTTTTTAAAAGAGATCTCTGTTCCTGGGCCAAATTTAAAACATCTTCATTCTTAATTTAACCCTTTCTGTCCACTTGATTTTCTCCATTTTTTGCCATAACCACATTTCATATGCTTCAAGATTGTTTTTTTTTTTTTTTCTTTAAGGTCCAAGTCTCTGCTCCATATAAAGTTGTGCTCCAGGAAAAGCATTTTATTAACTTCTTTGTAAGTATTTGGTTCATTTTTCCAATAAGAAGGTTCTTCTTATAAAAAGCCATTTTTCCAGTCCTGATTCGTTCTTTGATTTCTTTTTCACATCTGCCATCTCCCTGAATAATGCTGCCAAGATACCTAAAATGTTGAACTTGCTCTATTTTGTTTCCATCAATTAGGATTTTCAAATCTTTGCTAATCAGCCTTCCAACTTTCATCACTTTTGTTTTAGCTATGTTAATTTTCATTCCAAATTTTTTGCAAGTTTTGTTGAGTTTTGTTTCCAAACATTGTAGAGTTTGTTCATTTGGTGCAAGTAAAGCAATATCATCTGCAAACCTAATACTTTGTATTAATTTAAAAAACCTAACTCCATCCATTGGTAAGGCTAATTTGTTTCTATGACTTTTAGCTGATAGTGCATTACTTTAATAGTTAAGCAAAACACAAAGATTCAGATTCAAAGGAAAGTGATAAGTGTAGCATTTTGAGTGTACATAATTTGGAAGTGAAAACAGAACTTAAATATCATTGCTACAATGGAGACTTCTGACAAGAAATATATTGACTTGACATGAATTGTATTGGTGACTAACAAAAAACATTGCAGAATCTAGTTGGATGATGCAACAGATGTGAACTTCATTCAACCTTCATTATCAGTGACCATGCTGATTTCTGGTGATGCAAAAGTGTCTGATAATGAAGATGCAATTCACTCTATCCTTTCCACTTTAGCACATAACATCTAAGAGTTGGATGTACGAACTGAAGTACATGTGAAGAAAAAGACAATAAAACGACAAGGAAGAATTGACGTTCTGATAATTTGTGGGACGACAGGAATAATAATTGATCTGAAGTTTAATCCTAAAGATTAACAAAGTGCTCTTGCTCAAATTTTTGATACTGGCTATGCCGACATATTTAAAGTGACTGAACATGCAAATATTATTAAGAAGGTGTATGTAGTGCTGTCTTTCTATGATAAGAAGGGAGATAAAAAGAATGTTATACTGTAATGTATACAGTAGACAGTACTAACATTGAAGATGCGTACACTGTTATTAGAGCTGAAGAAGACTGAGGTCCACATTAATATATAAGTGAATGATACTGACATCAGTATGAAAGTTTGTGTCTTTGTGTAAATCTGTGTAGCTGTTATCAACTTTTCAAACAGTTTGAAGAATACTATAAATGTTTGAAGGAAGATATAGTAGATAAGCTGATGTTCATAAATAAGTTTGTCAATACCATAAATGTGTATGCTTTTCTTACTTTATCTGATGTTATTTTAGCTTGTTGTATACTGAAAAGTAAGTACTTGATTATCATATTTTGCACTTGGTTTGATTTTTAAAAACATAGAAGAAAATAAAATTAAAAATAAAAGAAAGTTTTTGAAAACTTATAAATTATTTATATATATTTGTAAAAGGTTTTGGATTTATTAGGACTATGACAAAAGCGACATCAGTTTTGGTTAACCTGAGAATAAATTGAACTATATTTCGCTGTTATGTGAAAAGTCGCTTCTGAAACCTTGTTCTGTTCTAAAACTATGACTTTGCTTCTAATTAGGATATAACTTCCATTCAAGTTTTGTTGAACTCAGGCAATGTTACTTATTTATTTGGTTAAGGGATTTTGAGTGCAGAATTGATAATGGGGTTTTGAGAGTGGAAGTGATAATGGGGTTTTCAGAGTGGAAGTGATAATGAGACTCTGTGTGAATTACTTCATTTAGACATATAAATATCCCAATTAGAGCTTCCATTCTTGGTTGAATGACTGGTGGCTTAGTTCACTAGGGAGCTTGACATTCAACACTTCAGTAGTGGGTTCGATTTTTACTGCGGTCTGTAATAAACCACCTCGTTTTTTATGGTAAATACTGTCTCTGTATGAGTGGCCATGGGACATTTAAAGAGTCAGTTCAAAGCCAGAATTACAGCAAGAGTATTTGAGTGGTCTCCATCATCTAGACTCCTCTCTCTGCAAATACTGTGTCACTTGGAATCATTCGGGCACTTCATACAATTACAAAGTGCCAGAACATACGAGTGTTTGATGAAGTCCTTGATTCCATGAGGTGAGCCCTTGGTTGGAGGTGACTAGTCTGGACAAAAAAGTGGTTTTTTGCTGCTTTTTTATAAAAATAAGTCTAGTTTTTTTTCGTTTTTTTATACTGTAATGTTAGAAATTTTTTACCCACAAGATAGTGTCTAGAAATACTATTGATGTTCTGGGGTAAAACGTGTTGTAGGAGATGAATATTTTTCTAGTTTTTTTTGTGATTACACCGAAGGTGCTACACGTAAAAGGTCATTTTTTGGGTGATTTGGGGGTAAAGGGTAAAAATTCAGTGTTTTTTGGTGAAAATTTATCTCTCACTGAGGTAGTGTGCAGAAATGACAAGTGAAATTGGGAGATTAAAAAAAAACTGATATTTGGCTTGATTTTAAGATGCTTTTTTTATTGCTGTTTTTTAAAATGGTTTTTGCTGAAATTTCATCTCTCACAAGAAACTGTCCAGAAATGTTATCAATGTTGTGGGAGATGAATATTTTTAATAGTTTTTTTTGTGACTAACGTTTTTGAACAATAAAGTTCTTCCTCAGGTGAGAAATGGATGAAAAATTTCAATAAAAATTCGATGGAACACTTTCTGAAAGAACTCTGTAAAACAATTTGAAAGAAACCACGTGTGGGTGATGACATCGTTGCGCATGCACCTTCCTCAGAAGTAGAAAATTTCTCTGTATTAACATCTGTCGTATATAAATGCTTGCCACGCAATGGATAAAGATAACTCCTCCTTACTGTTAATACCCTTATTATTTTGGGTGGTTTTGTATATGTAAATTGCCTCCATCCACCTCAAATGCTCCATATGTTGCGTGGTCGGATGATCTTAGCCTCATCAAATATTGGTTGGATATCCGATTCTGTGGCGTAACATGCCAAAACTGTTGTAATTCTCTTGTGGAGTATGTCCGCTTTATGCTCTTTAAGTCTCACTCTCAATGAGCGCTTTGTGGAGCCGACGTATACTAAATCTTCATCACATCTGTGATCTTTTATTAATGGCACTCCAGATAACATGTTTTGGTTGGGAGTATCCTTCGCATTACGGAGCAGTTCAAATATATTAGGACATCTTCTAAAAGTGATGCGGATTTGTTTCTTTTTAGCAATTTTCGAATAAAGCTTTCATAGATACGGATTATACGTGACCGGAATATTGTCTTTATGGCTTGTTGTTTCTTGTTCCTGCACACTGGTTTGTGTAGATAGTTGGGGTTGAAGTATTCTTCTGGATAACCTACTTATCAGGTTATGGTACCCATGACGTTCAGCAATATGAGTTAGTGTTAAGCTCAGTTTTAAGCTCATGTCTTGTTGAAGAGTGAGTGTAAGCCCTTTTGAATAAGGTATTAAATGCTGCAACTTTGTATTGTACTGGGTCACCAGATCCTGTCAGTATGTACTGTACAACTGCTCCGCAAATGGTTTTATGTAGATCTTGTCAGTATGTACAACTGCTCCGCAAATGGTTTTCTGTAGACCTCTGTGAGGATCGTTGCTCCTTTAATTATAATATTGATGTCAAGGAAATGAACACAGGTGTCGTTCGCCTGTTCAAGGCCCAAAGTTAAGCCATAGCAGTTGTTATTGAATGTGTCTATGAATGCTGATATGTCTGGTTTAACTTTCCATATAATGAGGATATCATCTACATACCTCTTATACAAAACAATATTATGGATGTGACCAGGAAGGATTTTTTTTCTAGCTGTCGTATTATCAGTTCACATAAATCGCCGGAGAGTGGGCTCTCCATAGGTACACCTTTTTATTGTTTGTAGACTGTGCCTTTGAATTGAAAGAATGCGTTATAGCATAACAAATGTGCTATCTCTAGTTCTTGCTGGTGGAGGTTATCACTACCCACTATTTTGAACAATAGATCTTTGATGGCACAGAATGTTGGTGGTAAAAGAATTGACGGGTACAAAGATTTAAAATCGAGCACCATAAAGTATTGTGGGAGGTGCTAATCTGCTTGAGACATCCTACGAGGTCTTCACTACTGGTAATGGTGAACTGGTGGTCTTCTAAGTGTGGAGCAATTAAACAGTGCATGATTTTCTGTAACTTATGTGTTGGTGCTATTATTTTATCGACCACTGGACAAATCTGTTGTCCTTGCTTATGTTTTGGCAAACCCAAAAAGCTTAGGTGCGTCAGGTGAGTCCATTACGATGTTCTTAAGTGCCAACCTCTTGGCTAACTTAGTGTTGGAGAATCGCTTGACTCTTGCATGTATCTTTTCTAAGGTGTTATTTTCTACCTTGTCACAATGGGTAAGATTGATATAATCTGATAAGAAGCGCTCATAAGTCTGCTGCTTAGTAAGGACCATAGTTTTTGCTTTGTTGGTCCTGACTAGAGTGACTTTATTATTCCTCATCTATCTTCTTGCCCATGATAACTTTAATGGTGCGTTTTTTTGAGAAAATGCACCGTTATTGGTTTATTGGAGGTTAGTTATATATCGCGGTGTGTTGTTGATGTTTTAATTTTTTGTGATTTTTAAGAGAAAAGGTTTAAAATTTGAGTGTTTTTTTGGTGAAAATTTATCTCCCACTGAGTTAGTAGCAGAAATGAAAAAATGACGTTGGCAAGATTTTGGGAAATTTTAAAATACAAACATTTTGAGTTGTTTTGCTTGATTTTAAGATGTTTTTTGTTTTTTTTACTGCTGTTTTGGTATTTTTTGTTGAAAATTGTCTTTCACAAGAAAGTGTCCAGAAGTAACATTTATTATATTACTCTTATGCTTTTCTAACTTAGGTTTTTAAAATTTTTATTTTTTAAGAGACAATTTGACGTTACAATATGTAATAACGTTATAAAACAAGGAACATAATTTTGTCAGAATTACGTGCTTTATTTGAATGCATGCTTTCCTTACCACGTGATCTATATCTATGTACTCTGCATTTTTGAAAATTTTACAATTTCATTGGTTAAAATTTTATACTGTATTTTGCACACAGCTAACACAAACATGTATAATCAATGTATAGAATTGTTACATCAACAACAAAGACAAGATCGTTAAAAGTGACCAGAATCGCTGCTGTGATTCAGAGACTAATTTTGTTTTTTGTTTCGACGTTTTTTGTCTTTAAAAGAAGTGACCAGAATATGGCTTAAGATTTAACAAGTAAATTCCTGTTCTAGATGATTGGAGGTAAAAGTAAATGAATTAGAATATTAAATTTAAACAAATAAGTTAAAATTCTTATAGAATATTCTAAATTAAAAGGCCACGTGCCATCTTACTGATCGGGTAGTGGGCCTCCTGTAGCTCCTCTCTTGTTTTCACACCAATTTCATTGTCTAAATTTCTTCATCTTTCTCTTTTCAGTTGGTATTGTGCTGAATAGGTTCTTCCGCTCATTGTCCGTCAGTTTTTATTTAAAGAGTCATCTAATTTAAGTGTCACAGCCTATAGATAATATGAAATAATTATAAATTATTGTAAAGGGTTAAATCTATAATATAAAATGAACATAAAATCTAATCTGGGCTTAAGTAGTAACAGGATTTTAGTTAGTATAATGGATAGTTTCATTTTCATCAAAGAGCAGTTTAATAAGGTCATCCAGTCTGCTCTAGATGCAATGGACATCAGTAGAAATCTCAAAACTGAAATCAAAGATTGAGAATAAATCTAAGCAAAGCTCAGGACATGTTCAATGTCCTTCACAATAATTTCGTCAAATTAAAACAGGAAATTCATACCTCCTCTCAGTTAGATAGTCTGGAGACTCTAAGAAATCTGACTGAGTTATCCCAGTCCAAATTAATCAGGTTCTATTGTAATACACAAGTGCTATTCATTGACTTATTTTTAAAGGTTAGATATTAGGTTTTTAGGTGATGTTTTTTTTTAAGATTGCACTAATATATCAAACAAGCTAATTTCAATTTTTTGCATTTTTTATACAGTTTTATATATATTAAGTAACATTAACATAAGACTCATTATTAATTTTAGCATTTTAAAATTGCTCAAAATTAGATGTTAAAATTGTGATCACTCTGAGCATTTTTTTGTTTAATGTTTAGAAGAACCTTATAGACACTTATTTCTTTTACTGATAGTTCAGATTAATTTAAATCTAAAGTCGATTGTTTATGTGAGGAATTATTGTACAATGCAACACTGGAAGGAGAGCATTGCAAAGCTTCAAGTTATGAAAACTAAGTTCCAAATGTAACATACTTCAATATCAATAGTCATTTTTAGATTTTAAAATAGTTTTATTAATTATGCAGTGTTATGAATATCAGAGAGAAATCTGTAATACTCTTAGTAATCAAAAAAATTTTTTATCAATGTTAATGTATTTTTACCTTCACATTCCTTCACAATTATCATTTGCACACACCATCTGAGGGCAGATGTTAATGAACTGATAACAAGACCTGTTAAACCTATCTGATAGCATGCTCCACAAAAGCAAATCAGATATTTTAAAAAATAAATTTATTATATTAATTAAATTTATTATAAAATTTAATTTGATACAATATACTAACTGGGTAGTTTTTACTATCGCTTACAGTGACTGTAAATGAAAATATCCAGTTTTCTTTTGCACTTGTGCATGGACATGTGCAATGAATGGATTGAACAGAACATAACGTTAGTAATGAAAGTGAAGTCACAGTGCATGTCTGTGGAAATCTGACGGATGGACAAAAGTCCTAAGATAAGCACTTCTTTACTACTATGAAGCGTGCTAAAATGTAAATAGTACCAGTTCAATTAAAATTATTTTTAAATTCAGTAATTTTGATTGTATAGATTATCACTACTATGCACTAAACAAATTCAGTTTTCTTTAGTTTATTAATATTTTATGAAGTTCAAGAAATTTATTAATGGATAAATTTAATAAGTATATACTTTTGATCATGTATTATATGGGAACTAGCAGGTGGGCCCTGCGTTGCTTGGGCAAAAGCAACAATAACTAAGATAAAGATTATTACGTTACAGTCAACCTTACCCGTTTTCACAGAATGCAAGAATTGGGTCCTCTTGTTTCCAGACTAATTAGAGAATTTTTAGATGGGTCTAAAAATATGTTCGATTTCCCGCAAAAACGAAAAAAACTGCATCTGCGTATTGCATGTCGCTTTCTCTTAACAATTCCATTGTTACGTAACATTTCCATTGTTGACACTTCCATTGTTACTTAAAACTTCCATTGTTACTTAAAACTTCCATTGTTACTTAAAACTTCCATTGTTACTTAAAACTTCCATTGTTACTTAAAACTTCCATTGTTACTTCGCACTTCCATTGTTACTTAACACTTCCATCAACAATGGAAGTGTTAAGCCTTAATCCTGTCCCTCTCCCCCGTGGGGAGGAATTTCGAAAAATCCCTTCTTAGTGTGCATTCTCCTAACATACCCTAACTGTGTACCAAGTTTCAACTTTCAACTCCTAACCGTTTGGGCTCTGCGCTTATTATTATTATTATTATCATCAACCTGTCTCGATTATATATTAGATTGTTAGTGATTGGAAACAAAAAAAAAGCCATCATATTTTAAAGTCATGTAAATTTATGGTTATGGAGTGATAACAGGTTAAAATACTATAATAATTTAGTGATTGTAAAAAATATATAAATTTTAATTAGAAAAAAATTAACTAAAAAGTATGAGAATCAATAGTGTATGTGCATGGTAAGTCAAATCTTTTTTGTTAAACTATACGAGATCGAATCTGTGATAGAAAATTAGACACATAATAAAGAGTATGATAGGAGGTCTGAGGTTATCCTTACCCATTTGAGAATTGGACACACTCATCTGACTCGTAAATACCTTCTGAAGCGTGATGACCAGCCAGTGTGCCGGTATTGCAATTGCACTCTTAGTATAAAACACATATTGTGCAATTGTTCTGTCTTTGAGAGGATGCATAGACAGTATTTTCGAAATGCAAGTCTAACAGGTTTTGGGCCAGAGGCCAAATCTGGACAATCTACTGGACTTTCTGAAAGTCATTAATAAGCAGTAAAACTCACTGTGTACGGTGCTATTAAGTGTTTTTCATTTGAGCGCTTTTGATGAACGTATTTCCATCATCTTCAGGCGAATAAGATATTTTTATATTGAACATGTATGTTCGAGACAAAGAAGAGCACATACAAATTTAAATAAAAAGATTTTTTTGGATGACATTCGATATGAATTGCTACGTTTTTGAAATATGTACGATGATATGAATATGATGTAATACGGCGCATGCTTTTTGTCAGTGATGTGACATATGATGTAAATCGCCATTTAATTGTTTGTATAGAACAATTTATATATTGGGCAGTTCCATAGTAGGTGCGTTGCACGTTTCCAATGTTGTTATATATAGCAACTCCCATATAAAGAGTAGTCTTTGGTCGTTGCATGTCCTTAGTATAATAGAGTGGGCCCATAACGGGTTATAATTCCTGTCTCATACTCTTCTTGTGAGTCCAATGCTGCACCTTCCTTTTGCTATATATTCCTGGTGTTTGGTGAAGCGGGTAGCCAACATTCTTGCTGTGGTCCCAATGTATCTCGTACTATTCCCCGTTATGGGATTTTCTAATGGAACTGCATAAATTCTCGACTTCTCAAAGATGGAGAGCTTGTCTCGGTTGTTGCAGAGGAGTCTGTGCAAGTTAGGTAATGGAGAAAGGGGCAGAAGCAGACCATGTTGTTTAAACATGCGGCAAATGCATAGAGAAAGCGGACTGAGGTATGGGTCCACTTTCTCTATGCATTAATTAAGTCATTAATATGTATAAAGAGATTTGATTATTTATTAATTTTCTAGTTTTACCTACTTTGTTTTGCATATTTATATTGTCATATATATTTGTTATTATTTTTTCTTGTATTTAATTTCTGTTATTTGTGTGATTAAAATTTTTCACTATTTGCTGTGGTGCAGCTTAGCCTATATGGCTTTTGCACCAAAAAAAGCAAAACCAAGCAACCAACCATTTAGAGAAGTCTACAGTTTATACAACAAACGAATGTGAATGGACCCTAGACCAGTGTTCCCCAACCTTTTTATCACCGCGGACCGGTCAACGTTTGATAATTTTACCGCGGCCCACTGAGGCGGGACGTTGATTGTTTATATTTTAGATTGATTTAATTTAATTGTATTTAAACATGCCTTCAAAATAAAATACAGTTACAGCAAAAAATGAATATAATGTGATTTAACATTCTAACTCACTAGAACGCTAAATCAATAAGAACCCTGAGCTTGTTTCTTTGCAACAAGACTGTTCCATCTGGGGGTAATAAGAGCCAATGACACCCAAAGTGTGTTTCTTATGTCCAGTTTATTCTGTTCTTTCGTCCATTAAAAGTAGTACAAACCCGAGGAAATACACCATAGTAAATAAAATGGAAATAATTTAATGTTTCTTGGGTGGCTTGGTATCATTTGGTTCATGGACCGGTACCGGTCCAGGGCCTGGGAGTTGGGGACGATCACTGATGCACAATTAACTGATTGCCCCTGGAAATTGGCTTTTTTCAGAAACACAACTTTCCTATCATCAAATGTTATGACATGCCACTGGGTCATAATAAGATTTTTCACAGATGATTGCTTCTGAAATACTATCACCAGCCATTTGCTTCTCAGTAATCCACAACAATAAGAACTTTCCATGTTTTCAATCGTTTGTGAACTCCTAGCCGCAAGGATTTTGACACCTTTTTGCAACATCAGTTGTTTTAATCACCTCTTTATTTTTTATTTTGCTGCATATGGTACTTCTTAGCATATTAAATTCTTTGGCTAAGTTGGAAACACTTTGTACATTTTCAAACTTTGCAATAATTTTTTTTACTTCTATTGTTTTTCTAGCAGCTTTCCTTTTTTTGCTGTTTTTTATTAGTTGGAGTCATTGGAACTTGCATTTTTGAAAATAATCAATGCGAGAAACCAAGAACACACGACTTTTCTACGAAGCAGAGTAATCAACTGCAGCTAGTTGCCAACTCAAAGTTCAAATTTATGGCTAGACATTTTAATAAAAATATTGAAATCATATTGTTTCCATTAAAATTGTTTTTTTTTTATAGCTAGATAGAATTATAAAAATAGTTAGCTATTATAATTTAAGTAATTTGCATAGTGCCACTGCTGGTGTTGGAAAGTATGACAAATATAGTAAATACTGACGAATATGGAGGAAAAGAAAGATCATCAAAATATTATGAATATAGAGGTTCCATTGTGTGTATTTTTAAAAGAGTAAAGTTAAACATATTTGAATTAAATATGAATTTTTATTTTTTCATTAATATAACAGAAACAATCAATTTTTATAAATGTTCTATTATTACAGATAAATTCTTTTTAGGACAGAATACTTCTGCAGAAAATAGCTTCATTATAGATAAGTATTTTAAGGTTATTGATAATTCATTGTCAGAAGATTATAAATACACTTTTATAATTTATTTGTTGAAAAGTAAATTGGTTACACGTATAGATAACACACAACGATAAGTAGGAGCATAAACATTTATTTTTGTGTTTGTTTTATGAAGATAGTTATAATCATTTTCTGATGGGATATGAAATATTGAAAAAGTTCTAAATTTAATAATAGTACTACAGTAGAACCTCAAACTCGGCCTAATGTGGACCGAAGGGTGGCCGAGTTTGTGAAAACGCCGGGTTATCGGGAATGGGGTTAAAAAAAATAAGTACGAGTGTTTCCTCAGAAAATACTGTACTGTACTTGAATGTATTGTTTACTTGAGAATATAACAGAGAATAAACTGCCCAAATACCCTTAAACAAAGGAAAAGTACGTCTTTTATGAAGGCATAGAGCCTTTACTACATGAAAATGAAAATTAATGAATACACTGTGTACAGTAATTTACCTGATAAGACAGATCTCAGAAAAATACTTTATGAGAGCTTTTATACTTTTATAAAGCTGTCTATAATAAAAATTAATTAACTAAGGAGTTTTTTGCCCTGCCAGGGTGTGGCCGAGTTATCCGGAGTGCCGGGTTATCGAGAGCCGAGTTTTCAAGGTTCTACTGTACTACATGAAAGTTGTTTGTTTTTATTACACACACATTTATTAAATGATGAATTTTGCTAAATTGATTTTGTATCTAGTTATATTTGTTTACATTTCTATTTAAATTTGTCTATATATATGTTCTGTTATTTAACAGATTGAAAAGTAATATTATAATCAAAATTATATATATAGATAGATAGCTAATTCGGTGAATTAAGTGAATCATATACATAAGATTCACTTTACCTTTCTAAATTATCCTTTATTAAGTCAAGGAACAAAGTCAAGTGAAGTTGAATTAGAGATACCAATCTCACAGATGTGTGTACAATTTTTTCATTTTTTTTCTCAGTTGAAGAACTATACTTTTCTATGTGAGAACTTTCATCTTCTGAAGAGTTTTAAAATTTATCTGGCAAATGTGAAAATTTGGTTCTCAAAGGAAATAGATACTTTACTGTGTAATCAGTGAATACTATATCTTAATTCATCTACATCTTTCTGGAAGCCGGAAAGGCCAACTTCAGGTAGTTGATACATCAGCTTCTTCCAGCAGATGTAGCTTAAAATGTTATCATTATCCTGATCAACCATTGCCATTATCAACTGAAATTTAATGGTTTATTTATCATCAAACTGTGAAGGTTGCAAGGTGACATCCAGGCACCACTATTTAGGTGATTTATTCTGACACCAAGTAGGATATGCCTATTACACAAATTTTTGAGTGTTTTTTGGATGGCAGTAATGCAGTCTTGTATGTGAGACTAGGGGTAAGAACATGAAGTAGGAAATGACAGAATTCAGTTGGAAAGGAGTCAATTGATGCAGTTTAGTACACTCATTAGATGGCCTGAAAGTCTATGTAATACATCACATAGTTAAGTAAGACACTATTAGTATTTGTGGTTACGCACACTATCATGACAGAGTGGGTGTTTGCAAACTTTTGACACCTTAAGAATTTTGACAAATATCACATGATGTTATTGCACAGGAAGAGTTATTGTATGTAGATTTTTGAAGTTAGAGAATTATATTATGTTTGATAGTACTCAAGCATGAATGTAGATGAAGTACACAATAGTAAATCTCAGTGGCTGTATAAGAAGACACACACACACACAAATCTAATTCAAACAGTTGGAGGAACGAGTGATGACTGACTGGAATTGGCAATTCCTTGTTATTTTAAAAAAGCAAAAATTTCAGAGATGTCTAAAATTCAGTGGGAAAGGTGTCAGTACTGACATTGAGAAAGTGTAAGAGGAAACTCTCTCAGGTCAGAAAGTTGACACACTAGCTTCTGGTGAGGTTATCCTTAAGTTGTTTTTTTTCCTATTTGGTACTCATTATACTTCTATATCAGAAGTTTTATCTTCTGAAGAGTTCAAAATTTTAAGTGGCAAATCTGAAAAAATTTTGGTTCTCAAGGAGTTGACTCATCAATACCTTCTGAAAGGTGAAGGATAACTCAGTCAGAGTCAAAACCAAAGTCACCTCCAAAAGAGAAACCACCTGTTAAATTAAAGAGGGATACCCTCGCAAAGAATGCTGCCTCAAACACATAATGGGTTATAAAATAATCCAATGGAACTGGATTCTGCAACAACTTCTCTGACATTAAACACTTGACATCATCCACCTCATCTCTCTGTGTGGCACTCCAGGAAACCCATCTAAAACCTGGAGAAAATATTTCTCTCAAAGGTTTCAATCTTTACTGCAAGGATGATGATAGCCACAACCGAGCCAGTGGCAGTGTGGCTATTTTGGTTTCCAATCGAATCCCATATTTGCTGGTACAAATAACCACTGATTTACAAGCTGTGGCAGTTAGAATTTCTATTGGAGTAACTGTCACAGTTTGCTGTATATACTTGCCACCAGATGTCAGAGTCAAGGAAGTTGAATTGGATGCCTTAGTTGAACAGCTGCCAACACCATTCCTTCTACTGGGTGATTTCAATGGCCATAATCCTATGTGGGGCAGTCCTGACATTAATCGTCGAGGCAGAGCCATTGAATGACTCATAGGCAATTAGCAAATGTATTTATTTAATACTGGAGATGTGACATACTTCCATGCCCTAACAAGAACTTTCACTGCCATTGATCTTTCATTAGCCACTCCCAACCTATTTTCAGCGTTTACATGGGAAGTTGGATCTAATCCACTTTCCAGTGACCACTTCCCAATA
Organism: Centruroides sculpturatus; assembly: GCF_000671375.1. Taxonomy (NCBI): domain Eukaryota; kingdom Metazoa; phylum Arthropoda; class Arachnida; order Scorpiones; family Buthidae; genus Centruroides; species Centruroides sculpturatus. Next base: position 338,818 of record NW_019384770.1, read on the forward strand.
TTTCTAAAATACCGAGGCAGAGATAGCTGTGAAACAGCCCGTCCACCACGCTGGAAATTGGAAACAGCTGATTGGCCTCTTTTTCCTCTATGGCCAACATCACGGAGGATATGGTGAATATTGCTGATATCAATGACGCAGTTGAAGTTGTCACTTCCAGTATTATTCAGGCAGCTGAAAAAACAATGGGGAAGACATCAACTAGATATCCAAAACATCCTAAACCATGGTGGAACCAGAATTGTGAGGAAGCATTTAAAGCTCAAAAGAAAGCATGGGGTATTTTCAGAAGATACCCCACTTCGAGAAATTTGGTTGCTTTTAAAAAAGCAAAGGCAAATGCCAGAAGAATTAGAAGACAAAGCCAAAGGGATTCTTGGAGGCAGTATGTCTCTAGTATAACATCTTCTACTAGCTCAAAAGCAGTCTGGGATAAAATCCATAAAATTAATGGAAAATATGCTACCCACTCTCTGTCCATGCTGGAAAATAATGGCACAATAATCAGCGATATACAGGGTATTGCCAATTTGTTGGGTGAAACGTTTTCTTCTTCATCCAGCAATGTAATGTTTACTAGGAATTTTCAAGCTTATAAAGCTCAAAATGAAAAACAATATTTAAACTTTCACTCCTCATCTAATGAGGAATATAATGTGCTATTCACCAGCATAGAACTACATACAGTAATCTCTCGCTAGGGGAATACTGCTGTAGGTCCGGATAAAATCTACTACAGCATGATTAAAAATCTTTCAGACAATTCTCTTTGTAATGTTCTGAATCTGTTTAACAGAATATGGACAGAACATACTTTTCCCGACTCTTGGAAGCTATCTATCATTATTCCCATTCCAAAACCTGGTAAAGATCACAAGAATTCCTCTAATTACAGACCAATTTCTCTGACAAGTTGTCTCTGTAAACTTTTCGAGAGAATGGTAAACAGGCGTCTAATGTATCTCTTAGAGAAAAAGGAATACTTTTCAACACATCAGAGTGGTTTTCGTAGGAACAGAAGTACCACTGATAACCTGGTAAACCTTGAAACAGCTATACGCGAAGCGTTTGTTTGACGACAACACTTAGTGTCTGTGTTTTTTGACATAGAGAAAGCCTATGATCGCTGTTGGCGATACGGGATACTTCGTGATCTACACCAATTTGGATTGCGGGGTAATTTGCCAATGTTTATAAAAAACTTCTTAGAGAAACGAAGATTCCAAGTTTGGATGGGCAACACTTTATCTAGACTCTTCACACAAGAAGAAGGTGTTCCTCAAGGTTCTATTTTGAGTGTGACTCTGTTTTTAATTAAAATTAATAGCATAGCTAACTGTCTTCCTCCCAGTGTGAAACAGTTCTTGTATGTGGATGACTTTCAGATCTCCTGTCAGTCTAATAATATGAATTTCATTGAGAGACAACTTCAAACTTCCCTAAATCGCATATATAATTGGTCCAAGACCAATGGGTTTACGTTTAATGCAGCGAAGACATCGTGCATCCACTTCTGCCGTGGTTTGCACCTGGATCCTGAAATTCACTTAAATGGCAATAAAATTCCAATGGTGAATCAGGCTAAGTTTTTGGGTGTTTATTTAGACCTAAAACTGACATTTTTGCCACACTTGCGCAACCTGAAGAGTAGATGTTTAAAATCTCTAAACCTTTTAAAGGTACTATGCTGCTCATCCTGGGGAGCAGACAAAGTTTCTATGCTCAGGATTTATAGGGCCCTTGTCCGCTCTATGCTGGATTACGGTTGCATTGTTTATGGCTCTGCGCGAGAATCTACTCTTCAGATGCTGGATCCAATCCACCATCAAGCACTACGTTTGTGCACTGGTGCTTTTCGGACTTCCCCTGTACAAAGTTTGTATGTGGATGCTTATGAACCTCCACTATCTCTCAGGAGAGAACAGTTGTCTTTATTTTACTATATAAAACAGAAATCTTACTCTAAACCTTTAGTTGATTGTACAGTATTAGATACTCAGCTGAAAAGATTATTTGAAGCTCGCCCAAGCTGTGTCCCTTCATTCGCCATAAGAATGGAGAATGTGAGCAGCATGATTGACCTGAACACAGGCAACATTTCACAGCTAGAGGTGTGTAGTATATCTCCTTGGTCAACTCTTGTGATAAATGTTGACCTTAGTTTAAAGCAATTTCCAAAGGAATCCACCCCAGATTATGTCTACAGGCAGCACTTTGCAGAAATTCAACATTGTGACAGGAATTTAATTCTTATTTTTACAGATGGATCTAAATCTGATGATTACATTGGCTCAGCCTTTGTCTGCCAGGATGAAATAGTGGCAGAACAAATTGCATTGAATTCTTTTATTTTTTCTGCAGAGTTGCATGCTATTTATCTAGCTTTAAAGTATATAAATAGGAAAGGTCATCGTTCCTGTGTTATTTACACTGACTCAGTTAGTGCACTTCAGGCTTTGATTTCATGTGAACCTAGTTCTCACTCTATAGTGATTAAAATTCCTAAGCTGTTTTGCCATCTTACTGCAAGTAATTTCTTTGTAAAATGGGAATGAAGAAGCTGACGCAGCTGCAAAGTCAGTTACTCCTTTACAGCATATAATGCGTATTGAAGGAGTCGATTTGAAGCTAGTAGTTAAAAAACGACTAGCAGAGAGATGGCAAAACGTGTGGAATGCACAAGTCCACAATAAACTACATGAGATCAAGCCAAATACAGAAAATTGGACACACAATAAACGGTATGACAGGAGATCTGAAGTAATTCTTAGTCATTTGAGAATTGGTCATACTCGGTTGACTCATCAATACCTTTTGAAGGGTGAAGACCAGCCAGTATGCGAGTATTGCAACTGCGATTTAAGTGTAAAACACATGCTTTGCAACTGCACAGCTTTTTATCAAAGTCATAGACAGCATTTTGGAAATGCAAGTTTGAGAGAGATTTTGGGCCAGAGGCCAAATCTTGACAAATTATTGAACTTTTTGAAAGTGAATAATATTTATAAACATATTTAATTATTTATCTAGGTTATGTTTATATATACCTTGTTGATTATTTATTTATTCATTTATGTATATATCTTGTTATTATTTATATGTATAATGTTATATGTTGTTTTGTTATTTATTTTGTTATTTATTAGTTTATTTATTTATATTAAACATTTTACATTATATATATATATATATATATTTATTTATATATACCATTTGCCATGGCGCAGCTTGGCCTGTATGGCCCTTGCGCTAATAAACTCTAACGAACCAACCACTTCTGACGTTTCAAAAGTTAAAAATATTAAATAATATGATACTTAGAAGAACTAATAGTCATATCTCTCATATAAAAATTTCATATTTGACAAATTACGTCATCAGTAATATGATCAAAATTTTACGTCATCAGGTTTTACAGGTCAGGGTATTGTTTCATAAAATGTGTTATAATTCGCGAAGATATATAAGTACACAAACATATTATACATGAAAATGTAGAGAACAAAATTCTCCATCTAAATACCATACAGCTAAAGATAAATTATAAGTGTTTATAGGTTATTATGTTATATCAAATTGCAGTAAATTTACAAGTGTTTCATGTAAGCAAGATTAACAATTTTTTTTTTGAAATAAGTACAAAATACAAGCAGATGAAAAATATACCAAACAAAACTACTAATACTTGCATAGTAGTAGTATTTTTTTCATACTTATATTATAAAAATTTGATTTTATATGAATTTTTAAAATAATACTAGTGTATTGACCTTGATGATTTTAACAAAACCAGCTAAGTTAAACTACTCTGACCACGCCCTTGCTGGGAACAAAGGGTTAATATTGTTGGCCATAAAGCTATATCAAATATGATGACAAATATTAAATGATATAAATTTAGTAAGTATTAAATTAATATTTTTATGAATCACACAAGTAGAAATTGTCTATTTAAATGAAAATTTTAAAAATTTTTATTAAAAAGAGGCAAATTCTTATCTGGAAATGCAATCAATACTAAATCACAGATAAGTAAAATTAATAAGCATATTACGAGATTTGTAATTTTACAAAAAATTAAGATTTAAATATTTACAATTTGATTAACTATATTATTAATGTTTCATGCAAATTGGACATTAAAACTGAAAATTCATTTTGCTAGTTTAAAACATTATTTTGTCCATGGTGTAGAAAGTCAGAATATGAATGTGAGTGAAAGTATAGTACGGGATATCAATTATATTATAAATCTAAACTAATAAAGAAATATAAAATATTTTCTTACTTTTTTTCCATATTCAGGGGTTAATTCATGTCTAGATAAACCTTTGTAATCATCGTTTTTTCTATCTGTGGATTCAGTCAATTCTATTAACTTTTGTGAGATGTCAGTTTTCTTGTTATTTTCTAAAAATAATAATTTTATAATTTTCATTAATAAATAATTAAATAATTTTATAAATATTCAATTACATTTCCTCTCAAAAATTAATACAATAACAAATAATTGGTGTATTTCAAACAGTAATTAGCGAATAAAAATTATAAAGCTACGATGAGTTATCGAATTTAAACTATGCAATTATATAAAATCTAAAACCTATAAAGAATGTCACAGAGCAGTACAGATGTTTAAGTAGCAAGTAATTATAACATCCCACACTGATCGAATTAAAAAATCAAAACTATAATTCACAGGGTATTTATATAAAAATTTAGTAATTTCCTGATATATTTCAGGAATTGTAAAGTATTTTTGTGCAGGCAACTCGGCAGTGTATTACTAACGTCGGGCATATAATGCTCAAAGTATTAATAGAACGGAGTATTAATGCACCTGAATTCAAACCATTCTTAAAAGTGGACTATTCTGTATACAAAATCAAGTAATTTTCCCTTTAGTCGATGTCAAATATGCACTGTAAATAAACATTTTAAAGTGAAAAACTTGTTTCGGTAGTTGAACGGTGCTGTGTTTTGTTTCCACTGGACGAGAACACTCGAAAGACGTTATGCCAGGAAACAACCCTGTAATATTACTAAAAATGCGTGAATAAGAATAACAATTTACCATGGTGCATGCTGAATGTTCATTTGTAAAGAAATTCTAATTATTTAACACTAAATAAGTAATGTTGAAAAGCAGAAGTTATCACAGTGACTTTTCATTTGCTTCTGTCCAGATACGAGAATATTTTGAAGATTTTTCATTGAATAAATGAAACATTTCCATAAATAAAAGAATATTTGGAAATTTATTTTTTATTTTGGATTTTTATCAGAATAATAAACATCAAATGACTGAAAAACTATGCATGGAAAATTAATGCTAAACTTTACAATTTACTAATAGTACACCCGAGTAAAAAATATCTTAATTCGATTGTATTTCGTTAACAATTTTTCAATAAATTGTTTTGAAAATTTAATAATTCTTTGCAATCTGCTATTCGTAACCTTACCTTCAACGAATTCTGTTATCTCTCTCGATTGTTTTGTCATCCGTGAAATAATAGATGGATCACACTTAATTCCAATACAATTATCACCTTCAATGTCGATTGTCATCGAGGATGTTAACAAAGTAGATTCAAAGCTTTACTGTTCCAATTGATTAACGTCATTTAACTGATGAGAAGAAAGGATATTTTGCTCTGATATACTCTTTGTGTGATCGAGGTTCTCGTCTTCTGATAATTCATGTTCTTCCTCTTTGTAGATTATACCAAGAGCAAAGACAAAGATCATCTAAACTCATCAGTTCCTGCTTTAATGTCCTGTGATCTTCGTTTTCCAATACCAAAATTTGTTTTGGAGTCAATGGAACATAAGCATCTTCCTGGTGAACAGAATTATGAGAAATAAGATATTGAAAAAATTCTTGAAAATTACGTTAACTTAATTAAAGAATAAAGTTAAATTTATGTTTAATAGTTTTATCATAAATTAACATAATGCCAATGAAGGTTTTATTACAGGTTCATTTGAAAACAGAGGCAATAGAAAATGAACCCGGTTACCATCACCAACGATAATAATTCAATTGTTTTTTCTTTATTAAGCAAGGCTAAATTTATATAATAATAAAAAAATGTAGAGTCAATTTAAATAGAACATTTTCATCTGGTTGTGCATTACCAATAATCAGCTTTTGATATAAGGATTAACAAATTAGTTTGAAACAATTTAATTAAATTTAAACTTACGAGTGAAAATTATTCCATATCATCTGAGTCATCATTGTCAGTCTCTGTAATATTAGAGATAATTTCTTGTTTAGTTTTTTTCGCTGAATCTTCAGCGCTGATACCATCGAGATTAATTGGGGACGGTTGGTTTGTGTCACCAACAGCAGTTTCAGGATCAGAAACTAAAGTATAAAAGAAAACCCCAAAACACAGTCATTAGTAAACAGATGAATTCAAGTGTTATATATGAATTTGAGAGTAAAGCTACAAATAGATTACACGAAATAAACAGATCAAATGAGAACTGACAAAAGATATTTTGAAGACTTAAAAATATTTAAGTTATATTTTATAATTTTACATTTGAATTTATTTTATATGAAAAGCTCAGAATTACAATAAATTTACTTTGTTAATAACAAATAACAAAACTTAATTAGGTTATGTTTAAAAATTTGTTGAAATTTCATCAAGCTATAAAAGCATAAATATTTTTATGTTAATTAATGTGTATCAAGTGCAAATTATCACACACACAGTCAAGTTAAGCTATAATATTACAGAATGTTTGTTGTATGTTGATGTAAAATGTTTGCATGTTTACTAATGCATAATAAAAACGCTTGAATATTAATAGAATTTAAAGAAAATAATCTATACAAAGATGCTATTTATATGGAATTTAAAGTTTTAGTTTAATAATTATTTTGCTTTTAAACAGAAAATTGTTTTTGTACTTGATAACTCACAATAAATTGTCAGTGAATAACTTAAAACAAAACAAATGCAAGATTTAATATTCTCTCTCCCCTCGATGTGGGTTCCTGTCCGTGGTGAGGGGACCTCCCAGAGATGGTTTAGAAAGTCTTCTTTACTATCCCTGGGATCTGAACGCCCACCCATGTGTTTGCCGTGCGTGGTACCCCGTAAGCCGGAAAGGGGGATCTTGGTAGTTGAGGGGCAACATAACGTCTCCAACACACTGCTTTGGCCCCTGCTTTGGATAAACGGGAGGCTCAAATCAGGCTTCGTTTGAGACAATCGGCTGGTCGTTGAGTCATTCTTGACCTCGGCTTGGAGTCAACCGATCAATGCAGACCGGGCGGACGCGTCCCTGCTTGACAGTTTTGTCTTGTCAGTTCAGATGTGCTCTTCTTGACTGCATTGTGAGGGTATAGCTCCTGGGAAACCCTGGTGTGACGGTCTATGGGAATCACCCATGTGACGACATCCCCTTGTTGGGCCCCATGCTGGGTGGGTCACTAGGAGCTGAATATTTATTTCTCAATATGGACCCAAAAACCATAAAACAACAAAGACCAGATCAAGTTCCAAGAAACAAGGAAAACAATTTAAGTCAACCTACTTATCTGATAATACACGAAACTGGTGAAATGCTCTCCTTTCTTAATACAAAAACTGTTTGAATCGACTATTGGACATCTGAAAAAAATTCAAAAATCGAGATCGGGAGATTTACTGATAGAAACAGCCTCACCTCAACAGTCGGCAAAACTCTTAACAATAAAGACACTGGGAGACATGGAAGTGACTGTCACACCACACGGAAGTTTAAATTCATCTCGTGGTGTGATATCTGAGGTTGATCTGTTATCTGAAGAAGAGTCAGATATTCAGATTGGCCTTTCAGACCAACGTGTCACTGCTGTTCGACGTATCTCTATTCGCCGAGATGGCAAATTGATACCAACCAAACATCTTATCCTCACATTTAACAAGCCGACATTGCCATCTTTCATTACTGCAGGATTCCTGCGCTGTCCAGTTCGTCCATACGTTCCAAACCCACTACGTTGTTTCAAATGCCAGCGGTTTGGACACTCACAGACATCCTGTCGAGGGAAGAATGTATGTGCACAGTGTGGAATGGAAGGTCACCAGAGCACTGAGTGTACCACTACTCCATGCTGTGTGAATTGCAATGACGCGCACTCCGCTTACTCTCGCAAATGCCCTGCATGGCAGACAGAAAAAGAAATCCAGCGTGTAAAATCAGTCAACAACTTACCTTATCCAGAGGCACGTCGCATGGTCACTTGAAGTGCACCACTAAAACAAAAAACATTTGCTGCTGCTTTGAAATCCACAAAAACATGTGGAGTTCAAACCGATATTTCTGTTTCCCCAAAGGAATCTCTCACCAGACATGCGAAATGTTTACTGATTACACCAAAAGAAACACCAGAAAAGGAGAGTATAAAACCAAAAACACCCTACCTAAGCAGGGGTAATAACAAGGAACCTGGGTTCTAAAAAGGCTAGTAAGAACCCACTAAACAAGCAGAGAGTAAAAGCAGCTCTCTCTAAATGTAAAAAATCAGAAGCTCACTCTATGAGTCAGTTTTCTGATATCTCTGATGAAGAGACTAATCAGGAGGTGACAAAACCAATATTGCCTCTAAAAGAAAATCCCCCGGTTAGACTAAAGAGAGATGCTCTCAGAAAGAATGTTACCTCAAACACATAATGGGTTATAAAATGACCCAATGGAACTGTCGTGGTTTCCGCAACAACTTCTCTGACATTAAACACTTGACATCCTCTACCCAATCTCTCTGCGTGGCACTCCAGGAAACACATCTAAAACCTAGAGAAAAAATTACTTTAAAAGGATTCAATATATACCACAAGGATGATGATAGCCACAACCGTGCCAGTGGCGGTGTGGCTATTTTGGTTTCAAATCGCATTCCATCCTTACCGGTACAAATAACCACTGATTTGCAAGCTGTGGCAGTTAGGATTTCTATTGGAGTAACTGTCACAGTTTGTTCTATATACTTGCCACCAGATGTCAGAGTCAATGAGGATGAATTGGATGCATTAGTTGAACAGCTGCCAACTCCATTTCTTCTACTAGGTGACTTCAATGGCCATAATCCAATGTGGGGCAGTCCCGACATTAATTGTCGAGGCAGGATCATTGAAAGATTTATAGGCAACCAGCAACTGTATTTATTTAATACGGGAGAAGTGACATACTTCCATGCCCCAACAAGAACATTCACTGCCATTGATCTTTCATTAGCCACTCCCAACCTATTTTCAGCGTTTACATGGGAGGTTGGATCTAATCCACTTTCCAGTGACCACTTCCCAATATTTCTAAAATACCGAGGCAGAGATAGCTGTGAAACAGCCCGTCCACCACGCTGGAAATTGGAAACAGCTGATTGGCCTCTTTTTCCTCTATGGCCAACATCACGGAGGATATGGTGAATATTGCTGATATCAATGACGCAGTTGAAGTTGTCACTTCCAGTATTATTCAGGCAGCTGAAAAAACAATGGGGAAGACATCAACTAGATATCCAAAGCATCCGAAACCATGGTGGGATCAAAATTGCGAGGCAGCATTTAAAGCACAAAAGAAAGCATGGGGGATTTTCAGAAGATACCCCACTGCTAGTAATTTCACTGCTTTTAAAAAAGCAAAGGCAAATGCCAGAAGAGTTAGAAGGCAAAGCCAAAGGAATTCTTGGAGGAAGTATGTTTCTAGCATAACATCTTCCACCAGCTGTAAAGCAGTCTGGGACAAAATCCACAAAATTAATGGGAAATATACTTCTAATTCTCTGTCCATGCTAGAAAATAATGGCACAATAGTCAGCGATATACAGGGTATTGCCGATTTGTTGGGAGAAACATTTTCGTCTTTATCCAGTAATATTACGTATCCAAGTAATTTTCAGGCTTATAAAGCGCAAAGTGAAAAACAATGTTTAAATTTCCATTTTACATCTAATGAGGAATATAATGTGCCATTCACTAGAATTGAATTACATACAGCGATCTCACGCTTGGGGAATAGTGCTGTAGGCCTGGATAAAATCCACTACAGCATGATTAAAAATCTGTCAAACATATCCCTTTCTAATCTCCTGTGTCTGTTTAACAGAATATGGACAGAACATACTTTTCCTGACTCTTGGAGGCTATCGATCATTATTCCCATTCATAAGCCTGGTAAAGACCACAAGAATCTCTGTAATTACAGACCAATCTCTCTGACAAGTTGTCTATGTAAACTCTTTTAGAGGATGGTAAACAGACGTCTAATGTATCTCTTAGAGAAAAATGAATACTTTTCACCACATCAGAGTGGTTTTCGTAGGAACAGAAGTACCACTGATAACCTGGTAAACCTTGAAACAAGTATACACGAAGCGTTTGTTAGAAGACAGCACTTAGTGTCTGTGTTTTTTGATATAGAGAAGGCCTATGATCGCTGTTGGCAATATGGGATACTCCGTGATCTGGACCATTTCGGATTGCGGTGTAATTTGCCAATTTTCATAAAAAACTTCTTAGAGAATCGCAGATTCCAAGTCAGGATGGGCAACACTTTATCTAGGCCTTTCACGCAAGAAGAAGGTGTTTCTCAAGGCTCAATTTTGAGTGTGACTCTGTTCCTAATTAAAATTAATAGCATAGCTAACTGTGTTCTCCCTAGTGTGAAACACTTTTTGTATGTGGATGACTTTCAGATTTCCTGTCAGTCTAGTAATATGAGTTTTATCGAGAGACAACTGCAAACCTTTTTAAACCACATATATGATTGGTCCAAGACCAAAGGCTATACATTTAACACGGAGAAGATCTCGTGCATTTACTTTTGTCGAAGGTGTGGTTTGCACTTGGATTTGGAAATTTATCTAAATGGGGATAAAATTCCAATGGTGAATGAAGCTAAGTTTTTGGGTGTCTGTTTTGACTAAAAACTGACATTTTTGCCACACTTGCGCAACCTGAAGAGTATATGTTTTAAATCTTTAAACCTTTTAAAGGTACTATGCTGCTCATCCTGGGGAGCAGACAAAGTTTCGATGCTCAGGATTTATAGGGCCCTTGTTTGCTCTAAGCTGGACTACGGTTGCATTGTTTACGGCTCTGCGCGAGAATCTACTCTTCGGATGCTGGATCCAATCCACTATCAAGCTTTGCGTTTGTGCAGTGGTGCATTTCGAACTTCCCCTGTTCAAAGTTTGTATGTGGATGCTTATCAGCTTTCATTATCTCTCAGGAGAGAAAAGTTGTTTTTTTTTATATTACATTCAACAAAAATCTCAAAAAAAACTTACAGCTGATTGTCCAGATACTCAGCTGAAAAGATTATTTGCCGCTTGGACGAGTTGTGTTTCCACATTCAACATTAGAATGGAGAATGTAAGCAGCACGATTGACCTAGACACAAGCAACATCTCACATGTTGAGGTTAATAGTATTTCACCATGGTCAACTTCACCGATTGATGTTGATTTAAGCTTAAAGCAGTTTCCTAAAGAAACCACGCCAGACTACGTTTATAGACAGCACTTTGCAGAAATTCAGCATTGTAACAGGAATTTAATTCCTATATACACCGATGGATCTAAATTGGATAACTATGTTGGCTTAGTTTTTGTTTGCCAGGATAAAATTGTGGCAGAACAAATAGCACTGAATTCTTCCATCTTGTCTGCGGAGTTGCAGGCTATTTATTTAGCCTTAAAGTATATAAATCGGAAAGTCATCGTCGCTGCGTGATTTACACTGACTCAGTTAGTGCACTTTATTCTCTGACTTCGTATGAACCTAGTTCTCACTCCATAGTTACTAAAATTCGAAAACTAATTTGTCATCTCACTACGAGAAATTTTTTTGTGAAGTTCTGTTGGGTCCCAGGCCACGTGGGTATAAGAGGTAATGAAGAAGCTGATACAGCCGCTAAGTCAGCAAGCTCTTCACAGCATACAATGCATATTGAAGGAGTTGATTTGAAACTAGTCGTTAAAAAACGACTTGCAGGGAGATGGCAAATTATGTGGAATGCACAAATCCACAATGAACTACACGAGATCAAACCTTTGATAGAGAATTGGACACATAATAGGCAGTATGATAGGAGATCTGAGGTTGTGTTTACTCGTTTGAGAATTGGACACACTCGACTGACTCATCAATATCTTTTGAAGGGAGATGACGAACCAGTATGTCAGCACTGCAACTGTACTGTAAGTGTTAAACACATGTTTTGCAACTGTGTTGCTTTTGATCAAAGTCGTAGACAGCATTTTGGAAATGCAAGCTTTAGAGAGATTTTGGGTCAGAGGCCAAATCTGCACAATATAGTGGACTTTCTGAAAGCCAATAATATGTATATAGAGATTTGATCACTTATTTATTTATTTTACAATTGTATTTACCTTGTTTGGTTTATTTATTTTGTATATATTTTTTGTTGTTGTTTACATTTATTTAATTTTGTTATATATTTTTTATGTTATTAATTAATAGGTATAGAGAGATTTGTATGTATTTATTATACAGTGTTATTTAAATTATTGTATATAATTTTTGTTGTATGTTTATTTATTTATTTACTTGTTTATTTAATTTTGTAATATGAAAATTTTTTACCTTTTGCTTTGGCGCAGCTTAGCCTATATGGCTCTTGTGCCAAAANCTAAGCTGGACTACGGTTGCATTGTTTACGGCTCTGCGCGAGAATCTACTCTTCGGATGCTGGATCCAATCCACTATCAAGCTTTGCGTTTGTGCAGTGGTGCATTTCGAACTTCCCCTGTTCAAAGTTTGTATGTGGATGCTTATCAGCTTTCATTATCTCTCAGGAGAGAAAAGTTGTTTTTTTTTATATTACATTCAACAAAAATCTCAAAAAAAACTTACAGCTGATTGTCCAGATACTCAGCTGAAAAGATTATTTGCCGCTTGGACGAGTTGTGTCCTTACATTCAACATTAGAATGGAGAATGTAAGCAGCACGATTGACCTAGACACAAGCAACATTTCACATGTTGAGGTTAATAGTATTTCACCATGGTCAACTTCACCGATTGATGTTGATTTAAGCTTAAAGCAGTTTCCTAAAGAAACCACGCCAGACTACGTTTATAGACAGCACTTTGCAGAAATTCAGCATTGTAACAGGAATTTAATTCCTATATACACCGATGGATCTAAATTGGATAACTATGTTGGCTTAGTTTTTGTTTGCCAGGATAAAATTGTGGCAGAACAAATAGCACTGAATTCTTCCATCTTGTCTGCGGAGTTGCAGGCTATTTATTTAGCCTTAAAGTATATAAATCGGAAAGTCATCGTCGCTGCGTGATTTACACTGACTCAGTTAGTGCACTTTATTCTCTGACTTCGTATGAACCTAGTTCTCACTCCATAGTTACTAAAATTCGAAAACTAATTTGTCATCTCACTACGAGAAATTTTTTTGTGAAGTTCTGTTGGGTCCCAGGCCACGTGGGTATAAGAGGTAATGAAGAAGCTGATACAGCCGCTAAGTCAGCAAGCTCTTCACAGCATACAATGCATATTGAAGGAGTTGATTTGAAACTAGTCGTTAAAAAACGACTTGCAGGGAGATGGCAAATTATGTGGAATGCACAAATCCACAATGAACTACACGAGATCAAACCTTTGATAGAGAATTGGACACATAATAGGCAGTATGATAGGAGATCTGAGGTTGTGTTTACTCGTTTGAGAATTGGACACACTCGACTGACTCATCAATATCTTTTGAAGGGAGATGACGAACCAGTATGTCAGCACTGCAACTGTACTGTAAGTGTTAAACACATGTTTTGCAACTGTGTTGCTTTTGATCAAAGTCGTAGACAGCATTTTGGAAATGCAAGCTTTAGAGAGATTTTGGGTCAGAGGCCAAATCTGCACAATATAGTGGACTTTCTGAAAGCCAATAATATGTATATAGAGATTTGATCACTTATTTATTTATTTTACAATTGTATTTACCTTGTTTGGTTTATTTATTTTGTATATATTTTTTGTTGTTGTTTACATTTATTTAATTTTGTTATATATTTTTTATGTTATTAATTAATAGGTATAGAGAGATTTGTATGTATTTATTATACAGTGTTATTTAAATTATTGTATATAATTTTTGTTGTATGTTTATTTATTTATTTACTTGTTTATTTAATTTTGTAATATGAAAATTTTTTACCTTTTGCTTTGGCGCAGCTTAGCCTATATGGCTCTTGTGCCAAAAAACCGAAACAAACAACCAAACAATATTCTCTGTATAAGACATTCCGATAAATAAGTAATACTTCGATTAATTTAATATTGAACATGAATTTTCAAGGTTTGTTAATTAACAAACTCAAAGTTTCAAATGCAATGTCAGCAATGTCAGTTTGCATATCAGCAATTACCCATTGCTTTGTTCTGTCTTCTCGTTTAGTCTCTCTCTTTATCACATTGAATTTTAATCTTATTTTATACACTTCAAACTATATTAAGACGATTGTCTAAGTTTTGTATTTAAAATATTATCACGTATATTTTTTCTCGGCTGCTGTACAAGACCTTGGGCCACAGGGGTAAAACCTTTGCTTTTCATTTCTGTTCATGTAGATATGTGAACATTTTTGTTTTTTAACATTTTTATAACAAGTCATTTGTCAACATTTTAACACGTGCATTAGGAAAATTTTATTACGTAAAAAATTTACCACCTTATCACACGCCCTCGGTTTGAATTAGTACGTTAAATGGAGGTTTAACTGTATTCTATTTCACGAATGAACGTACCAATGTAAATGGCCAGAACTGTGAACATCGAATGATCGGTGTCCACGGCTCTACCTGTTTATACTGCTTTTCTATACTTGTTTTTTTTTTTTTTTTTGTGGCTACGGTGTATTACTTTTACGTTTTATCTATATTTATGTGCTTGGTGTTATATAAATAAATTAGCTCAGCTGTCTTAGCTTTAGAGATGCAGCCTCGGCTTTCTTATCATTAACCCTGCAAACTGTTATTTGAAATACTAGTGCATGATCATTGACATATAAGTTTTTGTATTATATATTTAGTATGTTATTATTATTATTATTAGTTTAAAGGAATTTACCATTAAAGTTTGGATCTGATACAACTTCACAAGTTTCGAATGAGGAAAGCTTGTCGGCTTTTGTATTTGTTACTTCTTTCTGAGTGTTTTGTTCCGGTTCCGGGTTATTTTGCAACACATTTGGTTGCCTTGGATGTAGCAACATTTCTGCTACAGAAGAATATTCCGATTGGTGTGTTTGCACCCGAAATGCAGGAAATTCTTCGAGAGGTTCACTTTCGTCTGTTTCTGCTTGTGGCTGATGCCGAAATGTTTGCAAGCCGTAATCCATGACTCCAGATGGCAGTTCGTAAACACCATCTTCACTTGGAAGTCGATAAGCAAGCATTGTAGGGGCTTGCTGATGTGGAAAATGTTGAAAGTATAATCCGTATCCTTCTGGCAGGACATAATAAGGAATTAAACACAGAATTCATTAGTTATAAAAAATATCAAATACTGAACTTATTTTTAATTGCTAATGGAAGCAATCTAACATCACTTGTATATTTTATTTTCAATGAATTGAATTTTAATTTTTTGCTGTACAGAAGAATAAAAAAACTAATAATATAATAATTTGAAAATTTGCTCTATAACATTTCAAATATTATAATGCTTTATAAGCAGTTTGACTTTAAACAAAAAGAAGTTTTAATGACAAATTATTTTTCTTTGGGAACGTTTATATTTTGTTACACAAGTGTATATTTAGCGTTTGATTTAATTAATACAAATAAGAAGTTTTTAGTTTTAAATCTCGGTCATCAAAACACCAATTATTGAAATTCTTATAAATATTAACCAGTCACTCAGTAAAATAAGAGACAAGAAACACTGTAATCTTGATATTAAAGACATATATTAAAACACTACTTTTTACAAAATCATAAGTTTTAATTCATTTTAATCCATGAATTTTTTCTAGTAAAATTGACTTGCCATTTATCTTTCGCCTATAATTGATANTAAGTTTCTTCATTTTAAAAATTGTGAGATTATCATTTATAATTTGAAAATTTTCTACAGATGGTTTAGATAGATATCTACGATATTGATTTAATGTTGTAGCTGCTTTTAAGTTAATACGTTTTCTTACATTTTGACATGTTTTGCCAAAAAAACTATTATTCATTAGTTTAAAAAAATGATTTGTCAAAATCGTTAGTTGATTCTTGTCTTTTTTTATTATTAAAATATATATATTTTTTAAGCCATGCACTTTGACAAAATGCTAGTACTCTATGAATTTTAGTTATTATCAGACCCTATTCTAGATAAAATTTTAAATTTCTATAATAAATTACATAATTTGTTTTATCAAAAAGAGTGGGGATTAATTTTTTATTAGTATTAGTATATTTTGAATTTAATTTATTTAATACTGTTTTTTGATAATTAAATAATAAATCATACAAGATATTAGTATGTTCGGCAGCTAGCGGTAAATCATTATGTCTATCGTGAATATTTTCGGGATATTTTAAATCTACTTCTAAGATATATCCTACATTACTTTTGTCCGATATATTAGGTATGTCTAAAGCGTTTATTTCATCTTTGCATAACCATCTAAAATTATTTACAGGTAAATATGCACTCATTACAAAGCCATAAAGATTATTTGCATCTATGGACAGAATATAATTATGGGGTTGATTTTTATCATAAGTTTCTGGTATTAACGGATTATTTGCTTTTGCATATCTATTTTCCGCAAACTTATTCCACCTCTAATTCCATTTTCGATAAACAAGTACATATCAAGATCGTTAAATAATTCTAATTGAATTTTTCTTATTTTTAAACCACAGTTCTACGTTAAATCAGGTGTATATATGAAATATACAGGATCTAAATTATAGTACTTTAAACTTAATTTTTCAATAGTACCTTATAATAAGATAAGGTAAACTTACTAATTGTATTCATATTAAAAAAATTATTTTGCATCAAATGAAAGCACATCGAATAAACTCTGACAAAAAGCTTAACTTGCTTCGACAATGGCCAAAACTAGAAGCAGTTATTGTTAACGCAACAATACACGACATAAGTATTGTTGCGCAGAGCGTCACGCATGCGATAATCAGTTAATTGCTTATTTCAATATGAGAAACCTAATATAAATATATTGGAGGGTTAGTGCTGTTTTACAAGTACTATTTTTTTTATATCATACTGGTTTTGCTATTATTTGTTCGTCAAAAACTTTGCTACGAATCTCTATTTAATATTTTTCTTTGGCGTGTCGCTTCTTCATTATTTGTCATTATTTGTTAGTCTTTATTTATTATGGCTTTGTGTCCACGGGTGAGGATAAGTAAAAGTAAAATAATGATGTCAGTAAAGAATTTTTAAGCCATATTCCTTTGGCTTCTTGCGTATTTTGAATTTGGTTTTATATGAAGCGGCTGAATTATCTGTAAATCTATCTCTTAGAATCATAGGAAGATTATACACTTTCCCTGCTTGTTTTTAATTGTTAGAAAATTTAAACTGATGACGTAAAGTTTTTTTCAATTAAAGAATTTAGTGACAGATTGAGAAGTAATAGTTTTGAGTGTAGAGAATTTGTTAAATATATGATTGGACGCATTTTTTTCTAATTCTAGATTCTCACATTAATATATACTGCTGATGTCTTAATAATTCAGTATTAAATAGAACTTTTTTATATTTCTCATGGTTGAAGGTTTTAACGACAGATTTTAAAATTTCTTTAGCTGTTTTTTTATTTTGATTATCGAAAATATATGAGTACATTTTCGGTTTTAATGAACAAAATTATATTATAGGTTTAGCCAAGGTCTCATTTTTAAAATATACTAGCTTATGTTTATTTGTGTGTAATTAAGTAATTTGTGTGTGTTTGGATAGTTGCTGACATCAAAAATATCTGGAAATGGTTTAAAGTTGCCATATAAATTATTTTTATAAATTTGAAATGTTAGCGAGTCAGTATCTGTGTATAACAAATTCACATTCTCACTGTATTAATTTGAAAATATTTTATAAAATGTTTGATACACATGTAATTTATTTAATTCTAATACAGAAAAACCTACATAAATTGCAAACATAAGTTAATTTTTTTCATTCTAAAAATTTAAATTATCATTAATAATTTGGAAATTTTCGAGAGATGGTTGAGAAAAATATTTTCGATATTGATTTTTGGTCATGGCTGTTATTAAATTTAAACGTTTGCGGACATTCTGACAAGTTTTACGAAAGAAGCTGTTATACATTAGTTTGAAAAATGATTTATCAAAATCATTTGTCACTTCTTGCCTTTTTTTATTATTAAAAACTACATAATTTTTAAGCCAATCCTACTGGTTAAATGTAAGCACTCTGAATTTTAGTTAGTATTAACCTCTCTTCTAAATAAAATTATAAATTTCTATAATGAATCACATAATAATAAATTAATTACGACTTTTTTTCATTAAATTATTAAATTTTAAGTTTAATTTAGTTCAATTGATTTTTGATAATTTATAATAAATCATAGGTAATATTAATATGTTCAGTAGCTAATGGTAGATTATTATGTCTATCAGAACATTCGGTGGATATTTTAAATCAACCTCTAAAATATAACATATAGTATTCCTATCTGGAAAATTATGAATGTCTAAAGCATTTATCTCATCCTTGGATAACCACCTGAAATTATTTACAGATAAATAAGAACATTACAAGTCCATAGAGATTATTACATGTATCGAAACAATATAGTTATGACATTGATTTTTATCATAGGTTTTTGGGATTAGAGGGTGATTCGTTTTTGGAAAACACTTCCCGGTAAATCCCTCTTACAATAAATAAATACATATTAATATCTTTAAATAATTCCAGCTGAATTTTTGTCATTTTTAATTTACAATTCCAGATTAAGTTCGGAGTTATTATGAAATATACAGGATCTAAATTATAGTACTTTAAACTTAATTTTTCAAAATTTTGGAATATATCAGCCAATAATAGTGTCAACATATTGATATATTAAATAATGTTGAAAATTTTTACAACTAAATTTTTTCCAAAGTAATTTTGCATGCTTGTAACATCATCGCTAATATTTTTTTGTGATAATTTGTTATAGAAATATTCTTTTGGTGGTAAACATCTCTTGTATAAAGTATCTTTGTTTTTAAAATAAGAATAATGAAAAATTCCTTTATTTTTTAATAAATTTTTATTTTTGTTGTTATAGAAAAATCGATAAAAAATAGGAAAATTATAATTTGCATTTTTTAAATATTCTGTTAAAGTAGTTAGCGAGGAATTTAAAAATTGATAACTATCTATAAATTTAAATGATCTAGAGCAGGGGTCGCCAAACTTTTTTAACCGTCGACCCCCAACAACTTTCCAAAACCTCACATTGACCCCCACCGTAAAGTTTTATTACGAGTGCAAGTGTATGAGAAAAAAAACCACGAAAGAAAGAGAAACGATTTTACTACGTATTTCCTTTAATTGTACATACTTTCCATACTTTACATTTATTTGTAACTCACAATCAGTGAGACGGGTGAGCTTGATGTTCCTTCGCAAGATTAGCAATATTTGGGTCAAAATTTGTTAGCTTCAGTCTTAAATCGCCTCGAAGTTCCATATTTAACTTATTTCTCTGTTTGGTTAAGATGGAATTAACATGGCTAAAACCAGCTTCGACCATATATGAACTTGGAAATGCCAACAAAAGAGGATTTACAATATCACAAAGTTTGGTGTATTTTTTTGTTATGTTTACATTCGTCCAGAAATTGTTTAAAGTTAAATTTTTGAAAAGCGTTTTTGCTTCAAGGTCTTCTAATAATTCTATAAGTTCATCTTGCAGGTTGATGTCGACGTTTTCGATCTGAGCAGAAAATGGCGCCATAATCCATTCTGGAATATCGATATTTTCTAAATCTGCAAAACGCACTTTAAAATCATTGCTCAATTTTTGAAGATGATTTGTATATATTTCCAAGTCTTCTTCTGTTATTTGCAATTTTCTTAGATTTGGAAAGTACTGAAAATCTTTACGTAACAATGAAGATTTAAACAAGTTTAATTTAACTTGGAAGCCTAAAAGAATTGTCCGAGCTTGAATAATTGTGACATCTTTACCTTGAAGCCTTGATTGAACGTCATTGAATTTTACAAATAAGTCAGCTAAGTAAAAAATGTGGTTCTTATGTTTTTGTAGTTCATCACTTAGAACAGAATTTATTTCGGTAAGAAATTCTATCGTAGAATCAAATAACTCAACGAGCCTTTGTAAACATGCACCTCTAGACAACCATCTGACTTCGGTGTGTAAAAGTAACTGGTTTGTTAATTCGTCATTTTTCTCACAAAGTTTGGAAAACAATCTCGATTTAAGAGGATGGGCTCTAATTTGATTAATAGATTTAATACAAAACTGTAAAGCATTATGCAAATCTGGACTGAGATATTTTGCTACAAGGTGGTTTCTATGCAACACACAGTGAACAGTACGTATTCCAGGGACTTTTTCTTTAAGAAAAGTTGCAAAACCTCGGTAACGGCCTACCATAGCAGGTGCGCCATCTGTGGCTACTGCTGTTATATTGTTAATTGGAATGTCGTATTTATTCAAATATTCTTCTAAATTCCGATATATTGTCAGACCTTTTCCATCACATTCAAGATATTTAGCAAATAAAAATTCATCAATGATTTGACATTTACTTTTACTAAAATATCTGACGTAAGCCATAAGAAGAGAAGAAACACCAAAAACAGACTCATCAAGTTGAATAGAAAATTTGCAATTTTTGAGCTCTGAAACTACTATATTTTCGACGTTTTCGGCCATTTCGTCAATACGCCGTTTTACTGAATTCGCACTTAATGGTAAGCACTTTAAAACATCAACGGAGTCTTTTTTCATTACATTTTCAATGACATCTTTAATTGCAGGTACAACTATATCTTCTGCAGTTGTGTGTGGTTTTCCCTTTTTTGCTATATTGAGCGAAATCTTGTATGAAGCGATTAAGCCTCCTTCAATATCAATTATAGAAGAAGCAGACAGCTTCATAAAACTTTTTATATTTAGTCGTGTTGCAAATTTTCTTTTAAGTGTTTTAAAAAAATCAAGATCTTTATCCTTTTTATCAGAATGAACTCTCTCAAGATGGTCTTTCATTTTAGCTGGTTTCATCGCATCATTTATAAAAGTTTTCTCACAAAGAAGACACATAGGTATCNAAGGGGCAGCTAGTGAGCAGTGGTTGGGTCACTAGTGAAGCAATAGCAACCGAAACTTGGTTAGAAACTTGTAGTAGTTACTTTTATTCGCTTTACAGAATTTACGTGGAATACTAAAATTAAATGAACAGCGTCTAAAAACGACTATAGAGTTGCTAGTCAGCGTACTGAGAATACAAGCTTATGAATGCTACGAATGCATGACGTGCTATGTAAGTAAGAACCGGAGCACGGACTCGGCAATTTCGTCCGTCCTGTGCGACTTGATCCGTAGCCATTTTACATGTTGACAGGTAGCTGTACTATAAAATTCATTGAAACAATAATATGTATAGTTAAATTTCTGATTTTTAGTTTCAATTTTTCCATTTACCCCCAATCGACCCCTTAGCCGCATCGACCCCCTAGCCGCATCGACCCTCCAATAATGTTATATCGACCCCTGGGGGTCAATATAGACCACTTTGGCGATCCCTGATCTAGAGTGAATGTTGTAAAGTTTTCTGAATTTACAGGAATAATCTGAATTCTCAAAAATAGTTTAGGAGGAATATTTTTGAAAATCAGATGGCAGTCAAAACATGAAAATGTAGTATAATAGGAAAAAATTTTTTGAATGTATAATTTAAATTACAATGGTTATGAGCTGTCCCATGATAATTGCCTGTTAAGTGATCATGATCTCTTACTGTGATATCATCATACTTAAACCTTTCCTTACATATATGACACTGATGTTCATAATTATCGGGAATAATATATATATTTATTTTTACATAACTATTTATTTTATCTAATAAAATATTCAATTGATTCTGGATATGAAATAAAAAATGTTTAACAGCATCTTTACCACAATAAAAATTAGAATGTAATAAAGTATCATCATATTCTATAACAATGGAATAGCATATAGGTTTATGAATTTGAATAATTTTAGTGAAAGTAGAATTTAGATACACTGCATTTACAGGAACTTCTAGAATTGATTCAAAGTCAGAATAAATTATGGCAGGATGATATAATTGCTTTTTATAATTAGTAAATTTTGCAATTGCCTTTTCTCCAGTTGGGGTAGAAACTTTTGATATTTATCATTAGAACATATTTTTGTGTGCTTGTTTAAAGCATGGCTGCTTTGAAAACCTATAAGACATTGTTTACAAAATTTTCATATTCCTGATTTTTCTGACAATAGTCTGTTAAAGTTATTAATTAGAAAATAATGGGATTTATATAATAACAAAATTTTTTTTTTTGAATTGCTATTATATATAAATAGGATAAATTATTTTTTTTGTATCCGAACACCTGAATTTTTAAACCATTATTTTTCTGAATAATAGGATATTTTTAGTATTTTCTGGAAATTTTAGAGTATTTGTATTTAAATATTTCAAAAATTTCCTATATAAATAAATTGAAATTTTGTTGTTAGTATTTGAATACAAACTAGCAATAATACAGTATAAAAAACGCTGATTATCACTACATTTAATATTCAACAAACAATGCTTATTAATTAAATATTTTGGTAGGATGATATTACCACATCTACTACTCTCAGCCTTATAAATTCCTAAATGAATATCTAAAAGTATAATTTCCTTAATTATCCACCCTGATCCATCTTTTATAAATTGATCGATGAAGTTTAAAATTGTATCAAAAGCATTTGCTAACCTTTTATCGTTCGTATAGTGGAATAAAATATGTTCTACTCGACTGGAAAAAAACACGTCCTGATACGTAATAGTTTCATTTTCTGAATACAGTGAAAACTGCTTAGGTGACCACCTGCATTCGACAGGCACCTGTCAAAATGGGCAAAAATTTCTGGCACGGAATAGTTTATCCATAGAGTCTTCGTATAAGTTACCTGTATTAAACGACCACTTGGGTGTGAGAATACGGACAAGGGTCCAGGCCCTCTAATTGTCAGATCTGTTAGACCTGCTCACCTTGTCACTGCCCCTCGATGTGGGTTCCTGTCCGTGGTGAGGGGACCTCCCAGAGATGGTTTAGAAACTCCTCTTTACCATCCCTGGGATCTGAATGCCCACCCACGTGTTTGCCGTGCGTGGTGTCTCGTATGCCAGAAAGGGGGATCCTGGTAGTTGAGGGGCAACATAACGTCCCCAACACACTGCTTTGGCCCCTGCTTCGGATAAACGGGAGGCTCAAATCAGGCTCCGTTTGAGTCAATCGGCTGGTCGTTGAGTCATTCTTGACCTCGGCTTGGAGTCAACCGATCGATGCAGACCGGGCGGACATGTCAGTCTAGATGTGCTCTTCTTGACTGCATTGTGAGGGTATAGCTCCTGGGAAACCCTGGTGTGACGGTCTATGGAAGTACTCCATGTGACGGCATCCCCTTGTTGGGCCCCATGGTGGGTGGGGTCACTAGGAGCTGAATTTTTTCTGTAATTATGGATTCAAAAAATTCAAAAAGTTCTTGTGCACCAACAACAAAAACAAACAAAAAAATCTCCACTAATCCAGCGTTCTTAGTAGTGCACGCAACCGGAGAAAAACCCTTGGCTAAAGCTTCTCCTTTCTTGATTCAAAAATTGTTTGAATCGACCATAGGACAGTTGAAAAAAATACAAAAATTAAGATCTGGAGATTTACTGGTGGAAACAGCTTCCCCACAACAATCGGCAAAACTTCTGGAAACAAAGACCCTAGGAGAAATGGAAGTCACTGTCACCCCACATGTGAGCCTAAACTCATCACGTGGGGTAATATCTGAGATCGATCTGATATCTGAAGATGAATCAGATATTCAGATTGGCCTTTCAGACCAAGGTGTCACTGCTGTCCGACGCATTTCCATTCGTCGAGATGGCAAGTTGATTCCCACCAAACACCTTATTTTGACATTTAATAAACCGACTTTGCCATCTGTTATTACAGCAGGTTATCTGCGCTGCCCAGTTCGCCCATATGTTCCAAATCCGCTGCGTTGCTTTAAATGCCAGCGATTTGGACATTCACAAACATCGTGCCGAGGGAAAAGCATATGCGCACAGTGCGGAACTGAAGGTCACGAGAGTACTGAGTGTACCACTACTCCGTGCTGTGTGAATTGCAAAGATGCCCATCCTGCCTACTCTCGAAAATGCCTAGCATGGCAGAGAGAGAAAGAAATCCAGCGAGTAAAAACCATTAACAACATACCATACCCGGAGGCTCGGCGAATGGTCACTCAAAGCACAGTAGTGAAACAGAAAACATTTGCTTCTGTGTTGAAATCCACAATGTCATGTGGGGTTCAAACTGATATCTCTGTCTCCCCAAGCGAATCTCTTACTCGCCATGCGAAATGTTTAATACTCCCGTCTACACAAACACCAGAAAAGGAGATCACAAAAGGAAAAACACCCCTGCCTAAAACAGGGGTAATTACAAGAAACCTGGGTTCTAAAAAGGCTAATAAGAACCCACTAAACAAACAGAGAGTGAAAGCAGCTCTCTCTAAATCTAAAAAATCAGAGGCTCAGTCCATGAGTGAGTTCTCTGATATCTCTGATGAAGAGAATAATATGGAGGTAACCCAACCAACGTCACCTCCAAAAGGAAAATCATCAGTTAAACTGAAGAGGGACACTTTTTCTAAGAATGCTGCCTCAAACACATAATGGATTATAAAATAATCCAATGGAACTGTCGTGGTTTTCGCAACAACTTCTCTGACATTAAACACTTGACATCATCTACCTCATCTCTCTGCGTGGCACTCCAGGAGACTCATCTGAAACCTAGAGAGGGAATTACTTTAAAAGGATTTGATCTCTACCGCAAGGATGATGATAGCCACAACCGTGCAAGTGGTGGTGTGGCTATTCTGGTTTCCAACCGCACCCCATCCTTGCCGGTACAAATAACAACAGAGCTGCAAGCTGTGGCAGTCAGAATTTCTATTGGAGTAACTGTCACGGTTTGTTCTATATACTTGCCACCAGATGTCAGAGTCAACGAAGATGAATTGGATGCTTTGGTTGAACAGTTGCCTACTCCATTTGTTTTACTAGGTGATTTCAATGGTCACAATCCAATGTGGGGCAGTCCCGACATTAACCGTCGAGGCAGGACCATTGAAAGGTTCATAGGCAATCAGCAGTTATATTTATTTAATACAGGAGAAGTGACATACTTCCATGCCCCAACAAGAACATTCACTGCCATTGATCTATCATTAGCAAGTCCAAACCTGTTTTCAGCATTTACATGGGAGGTTGGATCTAATCCACTCTCTAGCGACCACTTCCCAATATTTCTAAAATATCGAGGCAGAGAAAGCTGTGAAACAGCCCGTCCACCACGCTGGAAACTGGAAACGGCAGATTGGCCTGCATTCTCCTCTATGGCTAACATCACTGAGGAAATGGCCAATACTGCTGATATCAATGATGCAGTTGAAGTTGTCACTTCTACTATTATTCAGGCAGCGGAAAAAACAATGGGGAAAACATCAACTAGATATCCAAAGCATCCGAAACCATGGTGGAATCCGAATTGCGAGGCAGCATTTAAAGCACAAAAGAAAGCATGGGGAATTTTTAGAAGATACCCCACTGCTAGAAATTTGATAGCTTTTAAAAAAGCGAAGGCAAATGCCAGAAGAATAAGAAGGCAAAGCCAAAGGGATTCTTGGAGGAAGTATGTTTCTAGCATAACATCTTCCACTAGCTCAAAAGCAGTCTGGGATAAAATTCATAAAATCAATGGGAAATATGCTTCTCACTCTCTGTCCATGCTGGAAAATAATGGCACAATAATCAGCAATATACAGGGTATTGCTGATACGTTGGGTGAAACGTTTTCTACTTCATCTAGCAATATTATGTATTCAAGAAATTTTCAGGCTTATAAAGCCCAAAGAGAAAAACAGTGTTTAAACTTTCATTCCTTATCTAATGAGGAATATAATGTGCCATTCACTAGAATTGAATTACAAACAGCGCTCTCTCGCTCGAGGAATAGTGCTGTAGGCCCAGATAAAATCCACTACAGCATGATTAAAAATCTGTCAAACAGTTCCCTTTCTAATCTCTTGCACCTGTTTAACAGAATATGGACAGAAAATAATTTCCCTGACTCTTGGAGATTATCAATTATTATCCCTATTCCAAAACCTGGTAAAGACCGCAAGAATCCCTCTAATTACAGACCAATCTCTCTGACAAGTTGCCTGTGTAAACTTTTTGAGAGGATGATAAACAGACGTCTGATGTATCTCTTAGAGGAAAAGAACTACTTTTCACCACATCAGAGTGGATTTCGTAGGAACAGAAGTACCACGGATAATCTAGTAAAACTTGAAACATCCATACGCGAAGCGTTTGTTAGACGACAACACTTAGTGTCTGTATTCTTTGATATAGAGAAGGCCTATGATCGCTGCTGGCGTTACGGAATACTTCGTGATCTACATGAATTCGGATTGCGGGGTAATTTGCCAATTTTTATAAAAAACTTTTTGCAGAATCGAAGATTCCAAGTCAGGATGGGCAACACTCTATCTAGGTCTTTTGTCCAAGAAGAAGGTGTTCCTCAAGGATGTATTTTGAGTGTGACTCTGTTCCTAATTAAAATTAATAGCATAGCTAAGTGTCTTCCTCCCAGTGTGAAACACTCTTTGTATGTGGATGACTTTCAGATCTCCTGCCAGTCTAGCAACATGAGTTTCATTGAGAGACAACTGCAAACCTCCCTAAATCGAATAGACAATTGGTCCAAGATTAATGGTTTTAGTTTCAACATAGAGAAGACCTCGTGCATCCACTTCTGCCGAAGGCGTGGTTTGCACCTGGATCCTGAAATATATTTAAATGGGGTTAAAATCCCAATTGTGAATGAGGCTAAGTTTTTGGGTGTTTGTTTTGACCAAAAACTGACATTTTTGCCACACTTGCGCAACCTGAAGAGTAGATGTTTAAAATCTCTCAACCTTATAAAGGTATTAAGCTGCTCATCCTGGGGAGCAGACAAAGTTTCTATGCTCAGGATTTATAGGGCCCTTGTTCGCTCTAAGCTGGACTATGGGTGCATTGTTTATGGCTCTGCGCGAGAATCTACTCTTCGGATGCTGGATCCAATCCATCATCAAGCTTTGCGTTTGTGCACTGGTGCATTCCGAACTTCCCCCGTCCAAAGTTTGTACGTGGATGCTTATGAGCCTCCACTGTCACTCAGGAGAGAACAGTTGTCTCTTTTTTATTATCTAAAACAGAAATCTTATACTAAACCTTCAGTTGATTGTACAGTATCAGATACTCAGCTGAAAAGGTTATTTGAAGCTCGCCCAAGCAGTGTCCCTACGTTCGTCATAAGAATGGAGAATGTAAGCAGCACGATCGACCTGAACATAAGCAACGTTTCACAGGCCGAGATTGATAGTACGCCACCCTGGTCTACTCCTGTGATAAATGTTGACTTTAGCTTAAAGCAGTTTCCTAAGGAATCAACTCCAGACTATGTCTATAAACAGCACTTTGCAGAAATCCAACACAATGATAGGTATTTAATTCCCATTTACACTGACGGTTCTAAATCGGATGATTATGTTGGCTCAGCCTTTGTCTGCCAGGATGAAATTGTGGCAGAGCAAATTTCATCGAATTCATCTATTTTTACTGCAGAGCTGCATGCTATCCACTTAGCCTTAAACTATGTAATCAGAAAAGGTCATTGTCGCTGTGTTATTTACACTGACTCAGTTAGTGCACTTCAGGCTTTGATCTCGTGTGAACCTAGTTCTCACTCTATAGTGATTAAAATTCGTAAATTGTTTAGCCATCTTCTTGCAAGGAATTTCTCTATAAAATTTTGTTGGGTCCCAGGCCATGTTGGTATAAGAGGAAATGAAGAAGCAGATGCAGCTGCAAAATCAGCTAGTCCTCCACAGCACACAATGCGTATTGAAGGAGGTGATTTCAAGCTAGTCATTAAAAAACGACTAGCAGAGAGATGGCAAAATATGTGGAACGCACAAGTCCACAATAAACTGCATGAGATCAAACCTACGATAGAAAATTGGACACACAAGAAATTTTATAACAGGAGATCTGAAGTTATTATTACTCGTTTGAGAATTGGACATACTCGGTTGACTCATCAATACCTTTTGAAGGGTGACGAGCAGCCAGTATGCCAGTATTGCAACTGTCCTCTTACTGTAAAACACATACTGCTCGATTGCTCTGTTTTTGAGACCAGGCGTAGGCAGCATTTTGGAAATGCAAATTTTAAACAGATTCTGGGTCAGAGGCCCAATTTTTATGATATATTAGACTTTTTAAAAGTCAATAATTTGTGTAAAGAAATTTAATTATTTATTTATTTATTTACCTATTTAATTATCTATTTATTTATCTTTTAGCTTTTTGTTCGTTCTTGTTTGTTATTAATATGTATATATTTGTTTTTTGTTGCTGTTGTTTATTTATTTATTTATTTGTTTTTGTCATATGTTTGTTATTTGTGATGTTTATAATTATTTACCATTTGTTATGGCGCAGCTTAGCCTATATGGCTCTTGTGCCAAAAAACCAAAACCAACCAACCAACCAACCTTGTCACTGGATGGCTTAATTTTTCTCAGAACCCGAGTGGTAAGATTCTGTGTGGGTTTGTGCATAAGTAATAAATACCAGGCAAGAAGGACATTAAATATAAAATTAACAATTTAATTACAGAAGAACAAAATAACAAGGACAAATAATATAACAACAAAACATAAGTCTAATCTAAGATTAGGAAGTTCCTTCTTATATAGAAGTCGATAATATAATTAGTATTAACAATAATACCAGTAAATAATAAAAATACAGATGTAAAATATGGAAAATACAGGACTTATATTTTATCGCGAGACTAGGATCTATCTTTACCACCGAGAGAGAGAGTTTACAATAAAGCATATTACCTCGTTGTTCATGTTGATGGGCTTGTATCTTGGTGGTTATCGTCCGGGGAAGGAGATGCCGGAGAACAGGCACAGTGGTCGAAGCAAGATCACTCTTTATGGCAGATGTCTAAGGGGGAACTGGCTTCCTATGGATCCTTATGGCAAGTCCTTAATGTAGCTCGTGCATTTCGTTGAGGGGACTGCCTTGAGTGTATCTATTTCGGTCTTTTTATTTCTATATTTAGCACCATCATGATTATCAGAGATGATGTGTCAATGGACCAGGTGGTGTGCAAAATTCTCAGATACGAGGAGTGGAAGAAGGAAGCAAAACATCCTCATTTCTTGCTAAACTGCTTAGTAATATAGCAGTTTTTCAGGATGTTGAAGTTTTATAATGATTTTAGGTTATGTTAACTTTATTCTAAATTTTTATCTTTTTTTTAAGCATTTTTAGGTGAAATTAAAGTAATTTATTTATTTAAGTTTATTTAGGGTAAAAATTATGTAATTCTTGTTAAGAGCCCCTCGATGTGGGTTCCTGTTTGTGGTGAGGGGACCTTCCAGAGATGGTTTAGAAAACCTTCTTTGCCATCCCTGGGATTTGAACGCCCACCCACGTGTTTGCCGTGCGTGATATCCCGTATGCCGGAAAGGGGGATCCTGGTAGTTGAGGGGCAACATAATGTCCCCAACACACTGCTTTGGCCTCTGCTTCGGATAAACAGGAGGCTCAAATCAGGCTTCGTTTGAGTCAATCTGCTGGTCGTTGAGTCATTCTTGACCTCGGCTTGGAGTCAACCGATCGATGCAGACCGGGC
The DNA here is from genome assembly GCF_000671375.1 of Centruroides sculpturatus. Classification (NCBI taxonomy): domain Eukaryota; kingdom Metazoa; phylum Arthropoda; class Arachnida; order Scorpiones; family Buthidae; genus Centruroides; species Centruroides sculpturatus. Next base: position 368,878 of record NW_019384770.1, read on the forward strand.
GGACACGTTAGACTAGATGTGCTCTTCTTGACTGCATCGTGAGGGTATAGCTCTTGGGAAACCCTGGTGTGACGGTCTATGGGAATCTCTCATGTGACGGCATCCCCTTGTTGGGCCCGATGGAGGGTGGGGTCACTGGGAGTTGAATTAATATTACATAATCATGGATCATCAAAAAACCAAAACTACAGACAATGCTACAAAGAAACAAATTATTTCCAGTCAGCCAACCTACTTCATAGTCCATGCTACTGGACAAACACCTCTATCAAAATGTTCTCCTTTTCTGATCCAGAAACTGTTTGAATCTACAGTTGGAAATTTGAAAAAAATACAAAAATTGAGGTCAGGAGATCTGCTTCTAGAAACAACCTCACCTCAACAATCTGCAAAACTTTTGGCAATTAAGACACTTGGAGATATAGAGGTAACTGTCACCCCACATGGAAGTCTAAACTCATCACGTGGTGTGATATCAGAGATCGATCTGATGTCTGAGGATGAATCAGATATTCAGATCGGCCTTGCTGATCAAGGTGTAACTGCCGTTCGACGCATCTCCATTCGTCGAGATGGCAAGTTAATTGCTACCAAACACTTAATTTTAACGTTTAACAAATTGACATTGCCATCTTTCATTACTGCAGGATATCTG
>NW_019384770.1:374401-407296 GCF_000671375.1 Centruroides sculpturatus
CTTTCGCCCGTATGAGTTCGAATGTGTCTTTCCAAATTACTTTTATAAGAAAACTTTTTCACGCACTTCGGGCATTGATGTTTTCGGTTCTTTTAAAACAATTCGTTTAATAACAATATATAATTCGTGAAAAAGTTAAATTAAAATTATTTACGATAGTATTAATTATTGTTATATATTATAATGATATGTTGAAAATGTTAATAATATTTACACTATCTTCGATATAAGATTAAAATTGATAGTTTGTTATTTCGTGAATTTTTAATAAAACCGTTTGAGAAATTCAAAATGAATTATACATATGAAATGAAAGATTTCACTTACCATTTATGATTTTACTTAATTTAATTATGAAATTTAGCTTCTTAATTTCAAGTCGGAATTTTGTTAAAACGGAAAACAACAATGCACCGAAATAATGTAATTTCTTGATTGTTATGTTTTGATTATATTAAGCTTGCACAATTGCACATGTCCTTTAACCTAAAAATAATTGAAGACACAAAACGATATATATATATATCCTCAATTTTACAAAATTTATTTAAGAACTCCATTGCTGGTAAAAGAGATAAATTTATTGAAATTAATTCAACAATGACCAGAAAACATTTCGAATGTGCGATAATTTCACTTATAAAATTTTTAAAAATATTTGTATTTAAGTATGAAAATTTTAAGAAAATTAAATTTTAAAATTAATAAAAAATTTTAATTTTGCTATTAAGATATTTTTTTCTTACAGGAGTCGGAAAAAAGAGAGAATGAAGAATTAGAAGCGGCCAACACACTGCTATTATTAAGAGAAGAAGGATCGAAGAAAAGAACATTGGAAATGTTAGAGGCTGACAATCAGCCTTTTCATACAGATGAACCTTCCTCCGAACAATAATTGATAAATAAATGAGGAAAACACAAACTTATAAAAAGTTTCGTCAGGAAAATTTAAATTACAGTTTTTATTTTGGCTGCATTATCGAAATATTTGACTTTAATATATATGATTAAATTATTTGGAACCCTCTGATGAAATTTCTAATTAATAAACAGCATTTATTCAATCAAATATTAATTTGATTTTTAATGGAAATCTGCTTAGACTTAATTATTAATTATTAAAAGTATACAATAATTTTTCACACAATATGTCAAATAAATATCCAGTTTTTCAAAAAAAACCTCGCGGGAGATCAGCTTTTAAACTGATTGCCTACGAATTTTATTTTAGTTTCCGTTTTATATAAATATTTAAGAGTTTGATTGGTGTCTTCTGAATTGTAACTAATGCTATAGGAAATAGAAAATTTTAGAGTATTTATATTTAAATAATTCAAAAATGTCCTATACGAATAAATCGAATTTTTGTTGTATTTAAATAAAAACTATCAATTATACAGTATATAAAAACACTGATTATAATTACATTTAATACTCAACAAACAACGCTTATCAATTATATGCTCTGGAAGGATGATATTACCAAATCCATCACTCTCAGCCTCATAAATTCCTAAATGAATATCTAACAATATAATTTCCTTAATTATCCACCCTGATCCGTTTTTTATAAACTGAAATGAAGTTTAAAACTGTATTAAAAGCATTTGTTAACCTTTAATCGATCGTATACTGAGATAAAATATGTTCTACTCGACTGGAGAAAAACATATCCTGAAACGTAATAATTTCATTTTCTGAATATTTTATAAATTTTATCTTTAAATTTAATAAAAATTTCATCCTCGAAATTAAATCATCATTAGTCAAAATTTTATAAATAGTATGTCTAATATTTTCAAGTAAAATACTTGGATCTGTATAATGAGAGATAAATGTTCAATAACTTGTCAATAAATGCCATTTGGCGGAGCAGGGACAATCTAGAGTTGTGTGTATGAGGGAGTTGAAAGTGCTTTTGCATCAATAATAGTTTCATCGAAGGAAGAATCCGATCGAAGATTCTTATAAAATATTTTGCAGTTTTGTAAAAGATCAAGTGCAAAAGCTAAATCAAAATCTTTTGTTTGCATCAACTCGCTTTATCGGATTAATGGAATTTAGTATTTTATGCCAAATAACTAATGAACACAAAAAGTTAAATCGTTTAATACATTTTATTAAACCCGAGGGCCTCGTCTCTTATTAAATTATCGATTTCTTAATTTTCGTAAATGCTTAGCAGGGCGTTGTATACGTCTCCCAAATGAAATCTCAAAGGCTTTAAGGTCTCTATCTCACTCTCCTATCTAGTGTCACTAAACGGTTTCAAAGTTAAACCTTGAACATGGTATATGATAACACCATTAAACAATTATACCATACTATAAAAAGTATCATACAATCAATAATTTTTTACAGAAAAAATTAAAATCTTATGATGAAACCATTACAAAATTATACGATACTATAAAACCATTATACAATAATTTCATGTAATTATACGATGAAAAACATTTTAATAAAATTTGGTATACTCCTCCAAATGCTGTCCTATCCCGTTGAATGCTTGTTTATACTTGTTAAAATCTTTTACGTTGATGTTATATTTGTTAGGTGGGTATGATCCCTTGGTTTTTGTGAGAGAGACATAGAAATTCAACTGAAATTCTTGTATCTGAATTTTCTTGATTTTACTAAACTTTAAAGTCAGGAATTTTTATCTGCTTGCTTTTCTAGATGGTTAGATCCAAATCAAATCTTGTTTTTTTGTTTTCACCAGTCTCACCAGATTTGGATTTGGGACCTCTTTTGTTATTGCCTTTTTTCTCAAAATCAAAATCAAATTTTACAATTAGTTTATAAAAAAAATTATAGTCCAAATTAAGATGTGTATTATCGTTATTATTATCATTGTTATTAAAATAAAAATTATTTAGTACCATCAGAAGACATGATATTTTCAGTAGAAGAATCAATGAGCGAAGTTTTCTTTAGTAGAAGTATTGATGATTGAACTTTTGGGGGGAAATTGCTCATTTTTTATTGTCAGTGACCTACAATTGTATTAGAGGTGATGGTTGAAACTAAATTAGAGCACATCCGTCTTCAAAGGTGATACTTCTTAATCAGTATGAGGAAATGCATGTGTGTTTTTCTGGGTCATTAATTTTAAAACAAACTACAAATCTATCTATGCTAAGCCTACTATCACAATCTTTGAACTGATTGTTAGATATTGACAAAAAAGATTTCTAATAATTTTTCCTCTTTCTATCAGATCTATTGTTATGTGAACTGAGGGGGTTAGAGCGGTGAGCTTTTTTCCACTTATCGGCTTTGTTGTCAGGGATGACATTGTTAAATGAGTGGGAGGGGTAGTGAAGTTGTGACGAGGTGTCGATTGTACTCAAAGATGAGACAATAAAATTAAGAATAACATATTTAATATATAACAAATGAAACAAATACATAGAAATATATTCTAAATTTTTAAAGAAGACGAAAGTATAATGATGATAACATTTCTGCATTGTGACAATAATAGACAGCCGATGTCCATCTTTTCCGTACCCTTGATGTGGGTTCCTGTCCCTGGTGACGGGACCTCCCAGAGATGGTTTACTAATTCTTCTTTACCATCTGGGAGTGTATGTATGTTAGAGTTTTTAGAGCATTGATTGCAGCTGTTAGTTTTTCGATGTCTGCTTTCATCTGTTTTATTTTCGCTTGGTGGGGTTCATCTCTATTACTATTGGCACTATTAACTTTGCATTCTTGAGGCTCTTCCTCAATCCTTGAAGAATTAATCTCACTTCGTTTCGAATATCTATCTGTTTGTTTCACTATTCTTTTAGCTAACTCAACAGCCTCTTCTAATGTTTGAGGGTCAGTGCGGATGACTTCTTTTTGAATGTGGGGCATTAATCCCTGCAAAAACTGATTCTTTAACATATTTTCCTTTATAACTTTATACAGAGGGGAACTTTTTTCCAGGGTCTCCATTGCAGATTTCAGTCTAAAAGTGTAGCTTTTGATTGGTTCTCCCTTTCTCTGTTCTATACGAATGAAGCTCTCTAGGGCGGCATTTGTATTGCTTATTTGTGGGGAGAAGCATTCGATGAGGTCTTCCTTGATTTTTTCAAAGTCCGATCCATGAAAGGATTCACTTTCGAATAGGTAGGTGAGCGGTCTACTCTTTAGTCTGGCTCTTAATATTACAAGTTTTGTTATTTGATCCCATTTCGCTAAACTAGCAACTTGCTCAAAACAATTAAAGAATTGAGCGATGCTGATTGATTTCCTTTTGGCCCGAAAAGAAGGGAATCTTTCCCAAAACTCCAGAGACAATTGGGGCCTCTTGATGGCTGCTGGAAGGCTGTTCACTAGATGTCCTTTGTTCCTCCATATTGGAATTACAATTATGTTAGAATTACAACAATTATGCTACACGTTACACTTTGTTTTTTTTTTTTATATTATAATTACGGATAACTATTTACGCTCGTACAGCAGTACATAGAAAGGTATACACGTATCCTGTCGCGGATGCCAATTATGTGGTGTGACAGGTTAACGAAAAACCATATTATACAAGAATACACCACGTGTTAACACAAATTTTAACAAGAAATAGAGGAAATTATTTATTTACAGTTTATCACCAAATTAATTTTAATACATTAACTTGAACCCGTATATAATACTAAACCGTTCCTGTTGTTCTCTCACGTGGACAAAGCTTATATATCTGGTTACACGTGTGGATCCCGAAGCCGACCAGTGCACAATTCGTTGTGACCATATTATACTAATACTTATGACTAACTTAATTTAACTTATAAACTAATATAATCTAGGTAGAGGAAAAAAGTATAGAAATGTTAGGTTAGAAAGAAATCCCCGTTATCTGTACAAAAAAATTGGGCAACCTCCCAACGTACACTCCCTGACCACATGGATTCGCTCTGTCATCTTCCTCACGTGGTTCTCCCCTCGCTTTCTTCTCTCCGAATGAAAAAAGAAAGTCCCGTCCTCCTACGCTGCCTTGTCGGTTGTTTCCCCTTTTCGGCCCAAAACTAGCCAGAAAGTGCAAAAAGGTCAAAAGAAGAAAAATAGTGTGGGTTATTTTAAGTAAAGAGGAAATTATAGATAACATAAGATATTATCGACTAAAACCATACATATACATGGTGGGATACACCACAGTGTCCTAGCACTTTGGCGTAAGCTTCACAACCAAATACTTCTATGTTTGACATATCTGGCCTTCTTTTATACCATTTTTCAGCATGTGTTACTTCTACTGTGTCAGAATGACAATGATTAAGAAGAGAAGCTGAGCTTCTAACAGCCTCTCCCCAAAGCTTCTCTTCAGCCCTTGATTCATACAGTAGTGCTCTGGCTTTCTCCATAATTGTACGATTAAGCTTTTTAGATTTTCCATTCAGTTGAGGTGTATGGGAATGCTATAATCAAGAACAATTCCTTTGTTATTACATCAATGCTTAAACTCATTACTTGAGTATTCTCCTCCATTGTCACATCTCAATTTTAGAACTTTTAGATTTTGAAGAGCTGCTTCTAGTACAAATTCTTTAATGTATTCAGAGGCTTCAAATTTGTTTTTCAGTAGATATACTACTGCATAATCAGTGTAGTCATCCATAATAGTTAAGAAGTATTTTTCTCATCCCATGTTTTAGGTTCTACAGGGCCACACACATCAGTATGTAGGATCTGCAGAGCACGTTCTGATCTTTGTCTTTCCTTATTGAAAGGTAGTTGTGTTTGTTTAGCTTTGATACATGTTTGGCATGTATGATCTAGTTTCTCACAATCTTTCCATGATATGTTCATTCCATCAACTAGGTTAATTGTTTTCTTTAAGCTGCTAATTCCGGGACGACCCAGTCTTGCATGCCAAAGTTGAGCTTCAGTTTTTTTTTTTTTGTTACACTTCTGTTATTGATTGTATTAAACTTGCTTTGGACTATCATAGAGCTATCCTTACTTGTTGTTTCCAGAGCAACTGTATAAAGTCCATTTTCTTGTTTTATACCCTCACAGATAATATCATCTCCTCTTGTGATGATAACTTTATCTTTGGTAAATGTGACTTTGCTATCATTTTCAGTGACAGCATTAACTGACAACAAGTTTGTACATAAATCAGGCACATATAATGTCTTTTCAAGTATAAAATCTTCACCTTCAATTCCTCCTACTCCATATGTCTTCATTGATTCAGAGTCCTTTGCTACCATCACACTCTTTGTATTTTTGAAAAAACTTTTTAACAGACAAAATGTCATTTGTCGTATGTGCTGTACATCCTGAATCAACCACGAATTCTGTATCTCTTAAGATTTTATTTGACTGTGCTAAGAAGGACACTTTCTGTAAATTTTCGTCCGATGGAGATAATTATGATTAATTCTTTTGAAGACAAAGTGCTTTCCAAAAAATAGGAACCACCATTTATTAACTTTGTGTTCCAGACATTACACTTTTGGCGCTGGTAAAATGTAGATAAGGAAAACTGGCCCATAGTGACGATACCTGGTATCGTCACCAGATACAGTTTTCCTCATCTACATTTTACCAGCTCTTATTTTGTTGTAGATAAAAGCTGAAACAATGCCAGCAAGGTATGATGGAAAATAGAAGACGTCTGAACATCACCAGTTCTTGTTTTTTTTTTAAATATTTATATTTTTAACTGGATATTTTTGTATGTTATAAAGGACTGTTTGGAGGCCAGTAGCCTAAAAGAAAAGGTCAGTCGCCAAAAGTGTAATGTCTGGAACACAAAGTTAATAAATGATGGTTCCTATTTTTTGGAAAGGACTTTGTCTTCAAAAGAATTAATCATAATTAAAGGACACTTTCTCTTTGCTACTTCTTCTGTTGAATGTATTAGGGTCCATATTAGGTCTAAAATAACAGTCCTCTTCAGCATGGTTGTTGTTCTTACACACACCACACCACTTAGTTCTTGCCCTGAAGTAATAGTCTTTGTCAATGTGGTTACCTTTTTTACATATTACATGGACGAGGCAAGGAAGGGCAAACACTCCCTTCCTTGCCTCGTCCTTATAACCGTGTCGCCCCCTCCAACGAACAGGAAGTGAAGGATGGAAAGATCGATAAACGAGAAAACAAAGAACACAAAGAAGAATATTTAATACTAGAATTACGACTAGCGCGTATACTATAATATGGCGTCTCGTCACAGACATTTGTATAGAGAGGTTTCATGTCGACATCACAAGTAACGTCATGAGCATGTGCAATTGTCCAGTGCCATCTTTGTGACTTGTTTACATTTTGTGTGTGTCCACGTGCGCTTTAACTGGAGTTCTTGTATTGTTTCTTTCGTTGCGAATATCACTATGGTTATTTGTTGTGTAATTGGGTGTAATGCTAGTTCACTCAAGAACAAAGGAACCTCATTTTTTAAAATTCCCAGCATTATTTGTCATCAAGGATACCAAACTAAAGAGCTTTCACGACGAAGATAATCTGCATGGCTCTCGAGAATTAACCGGAAAAATTTCAATACGGATAAAGTGAATATCAATACAAGAGTTTGTAGAAACATTTCATTTCAGGTAAGCAATAAATCAAATTACTAGTTATCAATAAATTAAATAAACTTATACATGAGTATCATAGTGTCTGCTTGTAATAAATATACAGTAGAGTTAATATTAAAATGTTAAACAAAGATAATCACTTAGCAGATGAAGAATTAGAAGTGTATTTTAAACCAATTTCCTTCCAGTCTAATTTACATAAATAAATATGTATTTTTTAAGATATAAACCAATAATTTCCATTTTTCATTTACAAATAGTTAAGTTAGTTTATTTTGGTGAGCAACATTAACATTTGTTTAAGATGCTACTTTTTACATTGCATTTTTATATTAGTAACAAATAATTATTACATAGTACATGTAATGTTCAACTTGTTCCTGACAAATTCTTATTATTTATATATAACATACCATAATGATAAGTTATTTTAATATTATGTGAAATTACTAACATTAAACACAGTATATTAATAATAATAAAAATAATTTAATATTAAATTGTCATAATATATTATTTAAAAATTATTTTCATTCCAAAGGAAAACCTTCCTCATTGTATGATGAGTCATCACCAGACTGGGTGCCAACATTATACATGGGGTATGAGAGTGACCACAACTTAACTGCAAATCAGGAGCGTTATGAAAGAGCACGTAATCGCAAGATACAACGAGTGGCCTTAGAAGCTGAAACTCCTAAGGCAGCTGAAGCTTGCACCCAACCTCCTACTGTTAAAGATGCAGAGATCTCAACAACTGCAGAAATGCAAGAAGCAGAGCCTTTAAAATCTAATGCATGGGTACAAACTACATCTTTAGTTGAAACTGTCACTTGTCAGACCGAATTTAAAGCTAAAGATATAGAAAGCTTGCAATTTGAGTGTGCAAACTTGAAAACTGAAGTATTATTATTAAAAAAAACATATGTTCTTAATGAAGATTTTTTTGTGGGTGATGACAGCAAGGTTCATTTTTTAGTGGACTGAGCAATTTTAAATTGCTATCATTGATACTGAACCTTTGTCGTAAACAGATTGATCATCCAAATTCCAGAAAATTAACTCCTTTTCAAGAGATGATAGTATGTTTGATGAGACTTCGCTTAAATTTAAGTCTGGAAGATTTGGCTTACAGATTTAATATATCAAAAGCAACAATATGCCAAATCTTTGACAAGTGGCTGCACATTTTATACATCAGGTTAAGCAGATTGATTGTTTGGCCTGAGAGAGATGTGCTGCAAAAAACTATGCCCAAAGAATTTAAAAAAACTATTGGCAATAAGATTGCAGTAATAATAGACTGTTTTGAGCTTTTTATTGAACGACCTTCGTCATTAGATGCTCACTATTTGACATGGTCCCAGTATAAGCACCATAACACAGTAAAGTTTTTAATAGGTGTTACTCCTCAAGGATCTGTGTCTTTTATATCAGAACCTTGGGGAGGAAGGGTTAGTGACAAACACCTAACCGAACATTCTGGATTGCTTAAATATTTACTGCCTGGGGATTTAGTGCTAGCAGACAGAGGTTTTAACATTATAGATAGTATTGGAATTACTGGAGCACAGCTATCAGTTCCTGCATTTACCAGTAAACAACAACTTTCTGCATTGGAAGTAGCAGAAAGATGTCTCATTTGAGAATCCATGTGGAGCGAGTAATCAGTCGCATTAAAAATAATTTTAAAATTCTAGAGTCAACATTGCCAATTGAGCATGTGACACTAAAGGGACATGACAATGTAACATCAATAGAAAAGATTGTACATGTTAGTTGTGCTTTAATAAATTTATGTAATAGTGTTGTGCCGTTTGAATAAAATCAAGTCTACACTGTGTAATGTTTTAATAAATCTTTATGTACAATTTCAATCTATTGTTTTGAATACCAATGTGCTGTCAGTTCTGATAGTATACATAATTTGAAAAAATTTCTTGCTTTTTCAATGATGCTATTCCACAATGTAAAGTCTCTATAAATCCTCTCAATGTGCAAACTTTTTTCTGTCCAAACTACAAAGTCACAATATTCAACATTACATACAAATATTTGTGTTTGCATTTGGTAGTAATATTTGCTACATTTGTTAATTGTGTAAATACCGTTCTCCTTAACTAAATAATTGGGCGTATTTTCATCAATATTTTGTTCTCGCTGACACCAAGGACATTTCACTTCAACCATTCCTTGGCCACAACAGTTGCAGTCTACAAGACCATCAGGTGAGGCACCAATGAATGGATGAGATGGTAACACATGAAACCCTGTTTCTTTAATAATGAAATTACGATGAAGTTTAGCTTGTTTTTCTTCATATTTTGATCGTGCATGGTTTTCGTGATCACATCCCCATTTTACCGAGGGACTTTTGAATCGATGTTCAAATGGGTAGCAAATTTTTTTAATCAGTGACTTTGCTGGATTAATTAAATTTGTGTGGCATGCTGCTTTCATATTAGATGCAGTTATGCGTCCAGCTCGATACTGATACCAAACTTTCTGTTTGTATTGCTTTGTTGTCAAGTCACTTATGTTTTTTATCTGGTCTTCTGTAAGTTGCAACTCTTGAAACAGTTTGCAACAGTATTCTTCCAGCTCAGGCCAGTCCAGGTTAGCAAGAGATGGATTAAAAAGATTTCCAAACATCAAAGGAAAAGGTATATCCTCACTTGCAACAAAGCAATCAGAAAATCTAGGTGTAACAGCCAAAATGCAAGCTTGTGGATTACATTTTGTTACATCTGACAAAAATGAATCCAGCTCACTGTCAGTCATAGGTGTTACCTTCATGTTTTTCTTTTTGATTGCACTTTGGTTAGCATTTACATCAGTCATGCGGTTATACTTTGCAACTGATGAACTGAAATCTATTTCCTTTAATGGACGAGGAGCAAGAACTCTTGAATGTGGAGGCAACCACTCATTTACTCTGTCAGTGGATGTTTTTGACTCTCGGATTCTAACACCCACTTCTAAGGCAAACAGTACAGCACCAACATGTGAACATGCTGAAGAGCAACCTGCCATACAATTGCAGTGAGCTGTTATGACTTCTCCAGATTTGCCAAGAATCCACACTTTTAAAGGTGGAATTCTTAAGCTTTGAGAATGACTAACCTGAAAAAATAGACATTATGTTAAAAAAATAAACATTGTCAAGAATTTAAGAAAATTGTGTCAAGTTTTACTAATATGCTAGCATTAGAACATTTATATTAACATTTAATTTTAACATGAATAATATTTACATTAATAAACACTAAGTTATATTTTAAAACATAGAAGAGTTTATTGATTTGCTTATATTAATTTAGTTAGGTATAGTGCATTTATAAATGTACTACTAATGTAATTTCAAGCTTTAGCTAGTGCAAACTTATAAACATTACACGTTAAAACTAAAAGTAAGTAGGCTTATTATATGGTAATTTCAACTAGAAAATACAGGTACTGAACAATTTGAATTTAAAAAATTGCCACAGCTGTTTTTCATAAGACTTTTTTACTTTCAGACAAAAATTCTTAGTTAAGAAATACGTAAAAACACGAGTTTAAACAAACAAAAGAAAACATACCTTTGCAAGCAGTATTACTTTGCTATTATTCATTACTTTCACCTTTATATCAGGAGAATCTCAGCCACTTGTTAAATAGTTATGGGCCTCTAAAGATTTGTAAGCTTTCATTTGTGACAGGGTGTAGAAATTTGTTGTCAAAACCAAATAGTTTATGATGTCACCAAATTTTACTTTCGGCCACAACTCTTCATCTACAACGAAGTCTGATAAACTGGCTTCGTATGGATCGCCTTGACATAACGAAATTTTCTCTTTGTATAGAGCTGCATCTCGTCCTGTTAGACTACCAGAATAACCCGCAAGAAAAGAATCATTTTAGCTTTATCCATGATAATAAAACTGCAGTATTTTTGTACGTTTAAATTAAACAAATGCGTCAAACAACAGAACAAGTGCAAGCTAAGCATGCGAAAGCTACCACAAAAATGGCGAAGGGGCGGAGCAAATGTGTGTTTCATCACGTTACATGCAACCTTGAAACCTCTCTATAGGAAATTAACTCATATTAAGGCAAAATATTCACTGCAGTACCTTAGAAGATCATTCTGCAAGTTATTGTGAACCGCGGGGAGGTTGGAGGTCTCCCTTTCCGGCGACAGGTCGTTAAACCTGCTCACTGTCAAGATGGCTTAAATGTTTCTTTTTCCCTATCCCGCGGTAATGGGATTTAATTGTTCGGATCGAGTGGAGGAGGGAGGAGTGCCGTCGGTAAGGTGACAGGCGATATACGAGTAAAAGATTACACCAATTTAACAAGGAAACAACGATTTATTAGTTATCTACATAGACGGTACAATAACTATTATCGAGGGAAATTTCTGAGTCCCTAAAACGCGAAGGGCCGAGAGAGAGAGTTCACAAAAATTTGTTCCATACCTCTTTAGGTTGATAGGTCTCTTGAGGAAATTATATTTTTCTCTTTGAGGAAAATAATAGACGTAGGACACAGTATTAAAGTGACGGCGGATGAACGACTCCTTTGAGAGGGGGAAGCAAGTGGCTTTTATAGTTTTGTCGTGGGAGAATGGTCATGTGACCAATTGTTGTGAGGTAAAAGGTATGCGGATGGGTCAAAGTTGTCCCTGGGCCCATGCTAACTATCAACTTTGGAGTTGGAATGTGGGATTATTTTCAAAATGGACGGATGTTTACTTTGAACGAAAGGGGAGATTAGAAATTTTCCCTTTTTTAAGTTAGGTTTTAGAGGAGAATTTAATTGGGGGTTTTAGGAAAATGCGGGATATTAATTGGAAAATTTGGCAAAAATTCCGGATTTCACATTATCAAAACTACATGGAGACAACTATAAACATTAATGGTGCATACAAAAGGATTTATATTAAACAGAAAACTGACTGGATTTAATAGTCCAATATCAATATTACATTAAATGTAAGAACGCCGATTAGAGGAGAATTTTATTCCGTACCGTCGGGATGGTCTAAGGTCTATGCGTATGTGGGTGGCGGTTTTATGAGGCAGCAGAAGACAAATGTTTTACAGAGGCAAACCATTTATTCTTGATTGAAATTTCTTACATATTTTTACAAAATGGTCCTTCGATCCAAAACTTAAAGATGTCTTTGGTCCTATCGATTGGATAACATGTTTTTCTTTGGTAAAGCTGAAGAGGAGCCCCGGGGCGATGGCGTGATAAAGTTTGGAGGCAAACAGTCACAAGATAGTGGGGATTGGAAGCACCAAGGGAAGTGGACGACGAACACAACAGGTGTCTAGCGAAAGTTTTAGTAGCAGCCCCGTTGTCCTTGGATTTGGTGTTTTTATACGTTTTTTGAGATCAGCTTTTTGCTAATTGGACAGACCTTACATCATCGTTTCTAATTGGTCTCCCACCTGTCTCCAGGTTTTGTAAGAATGCCGATTGGGGGGAAAATTTATTATTTCCCTACCATCGGGATGGTCTAAGGTCTACGCGTATGTGGGTGGCAGTTTTTTAAAGGCAGCAAAGACAGTGTTAAGAAAGGGGAAACGAGGCCGAACTCAGAGGTATAGCCCGTTATAGGTGTAGAAGTTGAAGAAGGAGTAAAGTAGCCAAGAAGGGGTTAGAGAGAAGGGGAAGTAAAGTAAGAAAGGATAGAAGAAATAGAGTCAACCAGGGTCATGGGACCCATGGGCGTCTTGCATCGGCATTTATTAAAAGAAAATACAATGGGTTACATAGAAAACAAATACAAATAATACAAACAAATACATGATGATTATGACATGAGTAGAGACGTTACAAATTAATACAGAAGTATATAATAATACAGTTGATAAAAGCTGTGACATAATTACAAAAGCGTACAGAGGATGCTGAAAGACAAATGTCTGAAATAATCGCGTATACAGGGGAACAGCTTGGGAGCGTCGATGATCCAAAAGGCAAATATAGTATATACATAATATTGTTGAAACATGGGATACCGAAATAAACAATGATTTACATGAAGATTATAACATAAAGTGTGACATTACAGTGACACTACAGTTAAATAAAATTAGGCAGGACGTAGAAATAGTAGATGCTGTTCGACAAATGTTTGTGAGATGGCCGATAACAGTGCGAATTATACATAGGGTTACATGAGATACCAACAAATACAAATAACAATATGTAGGTTAAGACATGAATAGCGATAACAATAAAATACCTAGATATAGAGTAAACAAATACAATAAGCGTGGCGAAATTACAGTTGGAAACAGAAGATGCTGTTTGACAAATGTCATGGATAACTGCGAGATACAGTGGAAAACAGCATGCAGCGTTGTAGAACTATATAGTAGAACACCAGCCTGTCAGTACAGGCACAAGAAAACAGCAGATACATAACGCTGAGTGGCAGAGAATGTGGAACACCAGAGCTAGAGACGGAGAGACAATCTCGATAGTCCAGAGTCCGCTACCAAGAGATTGTTCCCGGTTAATCTAGCTTTTTAATACTAGCAGCAAACTGCTTGAGAGCGTTGAAATTCGTCTTATCCTCGGTGAATGCCTTAAGTTCACAGGGCCAGTGGATGCCGTTGTTGTTGATTACTTGAGCAAGTGTCTTTCTCTGTGTCCTGTAGAAGGGGCACAAGAAAATGATATGATGCGTCTTCGTCTTCATTCATATCACAATTGCAGAGCCCATTTGATTTATGAAGGAACCTCTTTAGGTAAGAGTTCAAGTTCCCGTGCCCCGTCAGTAGCTGCGTGACTTGGAAGGAGGGGAAGAGGGGGTGACTGAGACTATCCGTTGGTGAAGGATAGAATCTGTGGGTCAGCCTACCAGTTGTGCAATTGTCCCACCTTATTTTCCATGTTTTCAAAATTATGTCATGCGTCAGTTTGCGAAGACGTCTATTGCTGATTTTATGGTAGCTGAAGTTGGTGGCCCTGGTAGGGGCAATACGAGCGAGAAGGTCTGCCCTGTCGTTCCCTGCGTTCCCAGAGTGCCCCTTGACCCATTGTATAGCGACCCTGATGTTTATTCTTTGTAGACCCTGTAATTTGTTTATGCTGTCCTTTACGATAGGAAGCATGTTATTGGCATTAATGATTTGCTGGATTGCTGTCCGACTATCACTGAGAATGCAGAAGTTATGGTTGAGCCACTTATGTTGATTATTTACTATCCAGTTGATGGCATTGTAAATGGCGTAGGACTCCGCCTGATTAATGGTACAGTGAGAGGCAAGGTTCCTGCTCCACTGATGGAGACAATGATTTCCTTTGTGAACTACCATGGCGCAGCCCACCCCAAGTTCGGAGTAGGACCCGTCAGTGAAAATGCTAATTGTCCGATTATCACTGTGATAGTTCCCGGAAGGGTCAATGAAGGTTAGGCTAGGATGAATTGGCTGATGCGTGAAGCACTTATCTATACCGTTGGTATTCACTAGATTAGCGAGTGTACAAAAGTCCGTATTGTATACTTCTTTGGCAACCGTAGTACAGAATTGTTCCATGTTAATGAGGTTGTTGGCTAGCTTGCAGAGATTATATTTGATATAATTTTCTTTGATCTTGAGATCGATTGGCAGAGTACGGTTGATGACCAAGAGGGCCTCCGTTGGTGCAGTCTTATAAGATTTAGCTATGTTAATTGCTAGTAGCNATCTACAACGAAGTCTGATAAACTGGCTTCGTATGGATCGCCTTGACATAACGAAATTTTCTCTTCGTATATAGCTGCATCTCGTCCTGTTAGACTACTAGAATAGCCCGCAAGAAAAGAATCTTTTTTAGCTTTATCCATGATGATAAAACTGCAGTATTTTTGTACGTTTAAATTAAACAAATGCGTCGAACAACAGACCAAGTGCAAGCTAAGCATGCGAAAGCTACCACAAAAATAACGAAGGGGCGGAGCAAACGTGTGTTTCATCACGTGACATGCGACCTTGAAACCTCTCTATACTACATTTATCCTACGATAGATGGTGCGCGTGTATACGAGCATTTCATCGTGAGCATTTCAGCACGGTTAGGAGTTGAAACTTGGAATTTGGTACACAGTTAAGCCGGAAGCACACATGTGGCGCGGCAAAGAAAAGCGGTGTCGCAATCGCATTTTCGCCGTCGGCGGCAATCCGCTTACATTTCGGCGCATGCGTTCACTATTCAAGATGGCGAACGATACCGATATTGTCGCTATTTACGTGTTTACAAATTTTTCGGAGTGTGGGAGACGTCGACATCGACGCTCAAGCCGGTATATACCGATCGAATAGTATTCCTCCGAACTTTGACACTCTCCCTTGTAATTCCAGTCTGTTATTTTTCTGACAAAACATGTATTCGCGATACTGTCGGGTAGGCACTCGTTAAGTTTTGCATCTGCTTTTCTTTTCGAAAGGTGAGAGTATAATAGCAAAGGTAGAGAGTGGGCAGAAGATGCCTAATGTTGCTGGGCAATATGGCATGAACAGGTCTACAGTAGGCCGCAGTTTAATCTTATTTAAGAAAAATACTGTATAATGAAGAAGACTTAAGTGGCTAAAGGAGTAACAAAAATCACATTTGAGAAATAAAGAACATCGAAGAGTTCCTAATGGAACCTGAAACGGATCTGACGACAGAAGAACGCCAAGAACTCTTGAATGAAGAACATCAAGAAACTCGGCGAGATATGTTTTCTTCTGAAAAAGAGGATTAATGCCGATATCTGTTATTTAAGATCTTTTGAAGAAGTGGGAGGATGTCAGAACAACAGTGTTTGAATGGCATTCAAACCAGGTTGAGGTTAATAGGCTTAGGGATCTCTATAATTACAATGCTATTAATTACTTTTGAAAAATCCTAAAGAAGAGAGAAAAGCAATCGTCAATTGACAGATTCTTTAACTTTTTCAAACGGAAAAAACAAGACTAATAAAAATGCAAGACTGTGTATGTATGTATTTTTATTATTACATATAAATACACGTAGTAAGAAAGTACCAGTATATATTATTTTATTTTTGGAGTCTCCAGAACGAATTAATTAAATTCCCATTAAAACCTATAGTAAATCGATAATCGGTTAACGAACAATTCGGATAGCGAACAAAGTCTTGGAACGGTTTATGTTTGTTAACCGATCACTCACTGTATTATAATAAGTTACAACATACCATGACTTTCGGGATTTCTTATAGGTAGTGTTGACACGTATACATTCCGTTTAAAATTACTTATTTACAGTTAAAATTGTTTTACTGTTAAAATACAATTATAGTTTAAAATATATTTACAATTAAAAGTACTATTACATTTAAAGTTTCTTGACTTAACGTCAAACATTTTCTAGCACAGGGATGGCCAACCTTTTCAGAAGGCGGGCCAAATTTAAGAAATAATATTTCCTTCCGGGCCACGCACCTAATTTTTTTTTTAGTTAATTTAAAGTAAACAAGCAAGCATGCTACAGCTTGCTTGTTTACTTCCGAGTAGGTGAGATCGTGGTCAAGCACTTGCCTGGTTTAATGTAAAAAAAAAACACAAAAAATAGGTATATTTATTTTTTTAAAGAAAATAAAACATAACCGAGAATCAAACATATTTATTAGACAATTTAAAAATATTGAAAAGTGAGACATCTGNTTTACAGTTAAAATTGTTTTACTGTTAAAATACAATTATAGTTTAAAATATATTTACAATTAAAAGTACTATTACATTTAAAGTTTCTTGACTTAACGTCAAACATTTTCTAGCACAGGGATGGCCAACCTTTTCAGAAGGCGGGCCAAATTTAAGAAATAATATTTCCTTCCGGGCCACGCACCTAATTTTTTTTTTAGTTAATTTAAAGTAAACAAGCAAGCATGCTACAGCTTGCTTGTTTACTTCCGAGTAGGTGAGATCGTGGTCAAGCACTTGCCTGGTTTAATGTAAAAAAAACACACAAAGTAGGTATATTTATTTTTTGAAGAAAATAAAACATAACTGAGAATCAAACATATTTATTAGACAATTTAAAAATATTTAAAAGTGAGACATCTGACTTTGTTTTACAGAACTAAGTGCATCAAAATTGATCTCCACTGATGTTGTCGCTACACGCAAACAGTTTTCCAAATGAACATCAGTAATTCGATCTCACTTGTGATTTGATGTAGCCTACTTCATGCGACTAAAAAGCTGTTCACAGGCATAAATGTTTCCACATAGCGAAACCATCGACAGAGCATGTTTGTAAAAAGCAGGATATTTATCCTTGTCCAGATACGTTTCATAGAACTCTTCCAAACAAACTTGATGGAATTTCTCCAACGTTTCAAGGTTTACTTACTTACAGAATCGATATGGTAGAAAGGCTACTTGGTTAAAGTAGTTTGAACTGTAATTATAAATATGTTAAATATTGAACAGAAACGTACTCGGCAAAATAATTAATCAAGTAACGAACACCTTATTCTTTGCCAAGGGAGTTTATTAAAAACTAACATTTTCGATCTACTCCATAGATCATCCTCAGGTTGAAACATTCGAATTTGGAATAACAAAAATAGAACGCCAAATTCAAATTAAAAGAGATAAAACCGACATCGTAGCAACTAATTAAAATAAAAATTATAGCGTAAAAATACAAAAATTTAAAAATAAATAACATAAACTACTAAATAATATTATAAGCTACTATTTGTTAACCAATAAAAATTATTAAAGTTTCCATATCGCGATTGCGGATATGGCACAATTCAAGAGCTACTTGTAAGTTTTTTAAGTTTTTGAACGGCGTACTTCCATGCTGAGGGTAGGCCCTCCGCATCTCTGGCGTTTATGCATTTTTCATCTAACTTGCTCTTATATATTTCCATCTTTTCGGCAGTTTTCGCTAAAGATATAGCTCTGATGGATGAGGAAGTGGGAGCAGTATTAGATTACGAGAGTTTATACCCTTCAATTAAAATTGAGTCTTGTTTGAAAATGTTAATGGCGTTCTTGTTTAAAGAAAACTCAGAGTTGATACACCACAGGAACGAAGTTTTAGAGATGGCTAATCTTGTATGCTGTGAATCCTTCTTTGGCTTTGAAGGCCAAACGTACAAACAAAACAGGGGAGTTCCTATGGGAAGCCCAATATCGGGTCTTCTATTCGAATTGGTGGTAAAAAAAATAGAGGAAAAGGTTGTGCATAGCTTCAGAAATGATATTGTTTACTTCAAGAAATATGTGGACGATATCTTTATACTATGGAAAAGTAATCGAGGAATCAGTAATTTTATTGAAAGAATCAACGATAACAAAGACGACCTAAACCTGAAGCTAGAGCAGAAAAGTTCTGTAATGATACATTTCTTGGATATCAATATCACCTTTAAGAAAGGGCATTTATCTACTAATGTGTATACCAAACCAACGCATAGCCCACTCTACATTCCTGCGCAGTCCAGTGATCCATTTCGTTATAAATTAGCAGCTTTTCGTGCCTTAGTTAGAAGGGCTTTTCTATATTGCGATAACATTATGTACAGAAATAAAGAAATGAAAAGGATTATGCAGATAGCAGAAACCTTGGGTTACAGAAGAAACATAATCACTGGCATTATTAGAAAATTCGAGATAGGCGATACAGGAGCCTCTAAACAAGGGCCTAGTAAATACACAAAGTATACATTCAACAAAAATGTAAGAACTGTCATGAAGGAGATTGCGGACAATAAAGGATCAACGTTGATCGTAAAACGAGCTCCGAATCCGTACAAGATCCTAAGAAATGATAAAGGGGATATTAAGAAAGAAGATAAAGCAGGAGTGTATAGGATCCCGTACGAGAACCAGCAGTTAGGAATAGAAAAGGAGTACATAGGAGTTACAACGAGAAACCTAGGAATAAGGGTCAAAAAGCATAAATATGATATTAGAAAAAGATCTAACACAACGGTTCTGGCCCAAATGGCTCAGGCCGATGGATCCGTAGTTAGGTGGGAGGATGCGGAAATCATCAGAGAAGTGCACTCCCCAATTTTACCGAAAACTGCCGAAAAGATGGAAATATATAGGAGCAAGTTAGATGAAAAATGCATAAACGCCAGAGATGCGGAGGGCCTACCCTCAGCATGGAAGTATGCCGTTAAAAAACTTACAAGTAGCTCTTGAATTGCTCCATATCCGCAATCGCGATATGGAAACCTTAATGATTTTTATCGGTTAACAAATAGTGGCTTATAATATTATTTAATAGTTTATGTTATTTATTTTTAAATTTTTGTATTTTTACGCTATAATTTTTATTTTAATTAGTTGCTTCGTTGTCGGTTTTATCTCTTTTAATTTGAATTTGGCGTTCTATTTTTGTTATTCCAAATTCGAATGTTTCAACCTGAGGATGATCTATGGAGTAGATCGATAACGTTAGTTTTTAATAAACTCCCTTGGCAAAGAATAAGGTGTTCGTTACTTGATTATGTTAAATATGTAATTTTATCGTCGATTGCAAAATCTTTCCAGATGCATTGGCGACAATAAAACGAAACTACAGAATAACACGTAACTTTGTCAAGCTGGACTGAAAGTAGTTATGAATATGAGCCCGACAGCATTGTGAGCTTCCCGAAAACGCCGAAGACCACAGAACATTTAGCCTATAGCTGAAGTTGAAGTCTCATATTAAATTTTATCAACACTTAGCGTCGGACAAAAAACTAAGTAACCTTGAGTGTCAAATAGCAGGATATTTGAAATAGCTAAAAAATCTATGAATTTTTCAAAAAATGAAAGATATTTCGAATTTCTCTTAGCTATATAGCCATGTATCATGTTATCGTATCATGTATTTTTAAATACATGATACGATAACATGATACATGGCTCCATAATATTATCAGTTTTTCTTTTAAATAAAAAGTTCAGAAAAACACTTATAAAAATTCAGAAAACAGAAATCTACTAGCCCACAAAAAATTATTTAAATGTAAGGCCCGGATGAAATTCAAAATTTGGTATTAAAATGTTAACGAATATCCGATGGGATAGTTAAACTTTCACCTTTCGTAAATAAACCACGACGCAAAACTTAACGAGTGCCCGTCCGACAGTCTCGCAAAGACTATAAAAATTATTTGTCAGAAACGTAAACAAAAAGCTGGAATTGCAAGGGAGAGTTTCAAAATTCGGAGAAATATTATACTATCCGATCGGTATCGGGTTGAGCGTCGATGTTAACGTCTCCCGTGCTCCGAAAGGTTTCGAATTGTTACCTGAAGACAAGGGAAAATCAATCGGTATTCATTATTTTTCTGTCGCTTCTTTTTATGTTTGTTCTAGGGCTGTGGAGTCGGAGTCGAAGTCGGATGGTAAGGAAAAGTCGGAGTCGGAGTCAGAGTTGGAGTCGGTAGATTTTTACGCGACTCCACAGCCCTGGTTTGTTCAGTAAAGTGTTCGTTATCCGAACATGTGTTCGTTGTCCGATCATAAAAATCTTTGAGAAAGTGTTTGTTATCCGATTTGTTCGCTATCTGAACTGTTCGTTAACCGATCACCCACTGTACTTGTAAAGTTTCTTTCTTTTCGTTTTTCGATATCCGTCGTTTGCACGTGGTTCTTCCTTCTTGACCTTCTTTTGTTCCACGCTTGCCCTGTTGTTTTAACCGCTTCCGGTTTTGGAAGATTAACTACACCCTTACATACTATAAATTAATTTTTCTAATTATTACTATTTCTAATTACTATTATTATCATTATTATTGCTGTTGAAGATATTATTAAATTTATTATAATAATTTTAACCAATTGTCATGAATTTTAACGCTTAAAATTTTTCGGCTTTTTATTATTTCGTAACTTTCTTTAAATTTTTTTTGTACCAATTCGTTTCTATGTGTAAAATTCTCACTTCATCTTTGTTTATACAGTACAGTAATACCTCGACTTACGCGATTTTCAAATCTGGTCGATTCATCTTTTGTTTGAGCGCCACGAAACTGATGATTACTCACTTCCCCCACACTATTGTTCAGCTTACATGTTCGGACGTGTCACGCGGAATCGACACATAAATAACATAAAATAAATTGTAGCTATTTTTGTGTTTGTTATATCTACGAAGACTTGAGAAACCCTATGTGGTGATTTCTTGTAACCGTGAACAAATCAAAAGACAAGATAAGATTAACAAAAACATTTATTAGGTTACATACATCCGATTTAAATTTTACACAAATTGCGAAATTATACCCCGACTTACGCGGTTATCCCTCGGTCCTACCTATCGCGTAAGTTCGGGGTACCACTGTATTACAATTGTTTATTGTGCAATGGTCGTAAAAAACTGAATTTATCTTTCTATGTTTCAGATCGGCGATATGTTCTTTTAGACGTGTTTCTACTATTCTTTTATTATCTCCTATGTAGTTTTTTGGGTTTTTACAGGTGCATGGTATTGAGTAGACTGCATTCGTTGTGCTGTATATATCTTCTATCTTATTGCTTGGTATAGGTTTAATTTTTTTGTATTCTTTGTTGCAATTTTTCATAAGTTGGAGCAAGTTTTATATTCACTTTGTTGAGGTCTTTACTTATTTCTTCGAAGAAGCTTTTCATGTAAGGAAAAGCTTTATATTTTACGTCTGTGTTCTTGTTTTTTGATTTCATTTGCTCATTCTTATTGTTGATTTTACTTTCACATTTTTGTATTACTCTGTTTGTGTAACCGTTTAATTGAAATTCAGCTTTTAGTTCTTTGATATATTTGTTTATATTTTGCATTGTACTTGTTCTGTTTATGATTTTTTTTATATTCCACACTGAATATGATTTCCTTTATATATTGTGGAGTATTTGAATTGTAGTTTATGACTGTTTGGATTTCGCTTTGTTTTTATATGGTTTAAATTCTAGTATTTTTTTTCTTCGTTTTATCACTATATGAAGGTAGTTTATTTCTGTGTTTGTTTCGTTTTCTATATTAAATTTAATTTCATTATTTAGTTTATTTATCTTGTATTCTATTTCCTCTATTCTTACCATTGTTTGGTCGTATGAAGTAATTATGTCGTTCACATATCTTTTGTAAAATGTTATGCCTGTGATATTATTAATTTCTTCATCTATGTGTATCATGACAAGCTCTGCTAATTTCGGACCTGTAACTGATTCCATGCTAATTTCTGCTTTTTGTGTAAAAAATTTTCCGTTTGTGATGAAATAATAGAGAATTTGCGGCCGACGTTTACAACGCGAAAACGTGTACGTCGGAGGTTCAGTGCCGCCGTCCTGTGAGCCTAGAAGTTTGACAATGGCGTTCGGAACTTCAGTAGAATCGTGCTCGACGTTCTAAACGCCGTTGTCAAATTTATAGGCTCACAGGAAGGCCTATCTACGATCGGTCTTACTTCTTCACCTGGTTTGTGTGTCTTCAATTGTATGTTCACTATTGGTGTTTTGCCATTTTCATTTTCTAATAAATTATAGGCTCACAGGAAGGCTTATCTACGATAGGTCTTACTTCTTCACCTGGTTTGTGTGTCTTCAATTGTATGTTCAGTATTTGTGTTTTGCCATTTTAATTTTCTAATAAATTATACATTTTTAAAATAACTCTTATTTAAAAAATCAGCTACAGTACNTGTTTTAAAATGATAGAAAATTGAAAAAATAACAATTTAATTCTCTGGAGTGGAAAAAGTATTAAATGCTCTTCAAAATATCATTTAAAAAATTCATATTACATTTACTTAATTATTGGTTTGATGATATAGCGGAAAATTGATGCGCTATATCATGTGTTACTGAGGCAAGTACTACAGTACTGTACAGTACATAGCGCTTGCGTGGAATCGAAAGTGTTACTCTGTGAAAAGTCTATAGTAAGTCTACAAGTATGTATTTTCAACATCTAACAACTCGTGTTTTTTTCATTTCTGAACAGTACTTTCTTAGTTCTAATAAGTGTCTTCCAGTAACGGAGTTAATAAAATTATTGAACTCTGGTAGTTCATGTATCGTGGGTTTGGGCATGGCCAATAGTAACTAATTTTGCATAGCTGGGCTGGCCACATGGAGTTAGTAACCGGGAGTTTTCTGGGTTTTCTTCACGTTAGTAACACCTAGAATTCAGCTTTCCATAAAAGTCTTCTGGAGATTTATCTCCCTCGGCAGATCGCTGATATGTCTCGTTGCCCTAACCAAATAAATTAAACTAATTCTAACGAGCGATTATTTGTTGTGACATCGTAACAATGCAGGGCTACAACTTTTCGACACTATGTTCCTCAATTCTTTTAGTAGTTGTCATGCCTTCCTACATTATACTTCTCCTTTAACAATAGAGTCGTGCCGGTTATCTAACTTTATTTAGAGGGAAATTTGAGATTGAAGTAACGTGACTTACGACTTTCATTAGAATGCTTTTATTTTCCATATTATGTCTCGACTTTTAGCTATCTAACTCTTTTGTCGAGATTAAGGAAAAACAGAAAGACACACAGTGGACGACGGTCGGAATTTATAGATCTACAATTTTGCATTCCAATAATTTTTCTATAAACGCAATATTTACGACAACATACTTCCCACGTAGTTTATACAATTTGTTGTCAAAATTGAAACCTTTATTATCACATGAAAGAAATTATTTTAAATTTTTAAAAGATTTATTTTAATAAAACTGCAATTTGAAAAATTGTAGACCTATAAATTTGTTCGACAATCTGTCTTTCCTTAATCTCGAAAATGAAATCAGATAGATGAAAACATATATGGAAACCTTAGGGGCAGAAAGCCCCGATATTAACTATATATGAACTTTCGATGCAAACCGGATGTCACGTTATTTCAGTTTAAATCTTTCCCCTGAAAGCAGTTAATAGATAACCAGCAAGACTCTATTGTTAAAGGATAAGTATGATGTATTGCACAGGAGTAAGCCACTGCTAATTCGAGGTGGAGGGCATATATTTTAAATTAAAAGAATTAAAAATAAGGCTAAAAATTGCACAATAAATAATTGCTCGTTTAAACAAGTTTTATATTAAGTCTTTCGGATGTTAAGGTTAGCAACTTCGATCAAATGCGAAGCCATTAAAATCTGTTTAACACGGATCACTTTTCAAGTAGACCAGTATTAATTAATAAGCCTAGTAGGAAGGTATTTTTGTTGAGCCACAAATTCGAAAACTTGTAAAGGATCCCAGTTTAACCAAGTTTTGGAGGGAAAAGAAAAGGAAGCTTGGGAAGCCATAGAGGGAGTTATTCGTGGATTCTTATGCAAGAAAAGAGATAATAACCACACTCGGTTAGTGACAATACTTCTGGAGAAATATCATCAGCTCAAATGCAACATGCCCCTCAAAATCCATTTTCTCGATTCACACCTAGACTTTTTCCTTCCTTGTTGTGGAGCTGTCAGTGATGAACATGGAGAAAGATTCCACCAAGATATTTCTGTATTGGAACAAAGATATCAAGGCCATTGTAATGAAGAAATGATTGCGGATTACTGCTAATCTGTGTGTAGGGATGCACCAGAACTCACTTACAAGAGGCAAGCCAGAAGAAAATGATCTCATGAAGTCACCACATAATTCTCTTCACACCGTAACACCTGCCAGGTATTCTTTAATTAATTTAGAACTCTTAAAGTTGCTGTAATTTAAAAAAATTCAAAAGCACTTTCAATGTTGTTAGCATATGTAATTAAAATGTATCGATTTCTCTTATGCTGTTAAAATCACCTATTGTATACCACAGAAACTACAGCTAATAAAAATTTTTCTTTGTTATATTCAATTTTCTCACCCCAAAATTAGTAAGATTTAACTCATGAAATAAAGGAGTCATTCAAAACCATTTTTATTGTTGTCCAGTGTAATCGGCTGTGAGTGAAACAGTTTCTTATAGTTAACATTAGGAAAAAATATATCTTCAATTTTCTAAGATATCGTGTTTTCAATTGGTGTTTAATTGACCAAAATTTTTATATGGTTTTTGTTTTAATGTTTTATATATTATAGCATTTGATTTATATAACTACAAAGGTTATTTTACGTAACGGTTTATCGCACCGAGTGAACAATCTAAAACATTTTAAATTAAAAATTGTTGGAATAATTGGTTCATCAATACGATATAATAACTAAAAAAAACTGTATACTGCATCAAAACTGTACCAAGTGGGTACTAAACATGTCCATTCCCGTGTGTGTGATTCATTTGGTTGAGCAAGTCACGTCGAAGCGAAAATAAAACTGATTGTAATTTTTTAGTAGCTGCGATTATTTAGTCGCACTTGTATTAGAAACAATAAGTTTAATTTTTGCGACTGAAAAATCGCAAGTGGAGACCTAGCCTTATGTAAGATAATTTTTATAATTATATAGGCCTAAATCAAATATTATAATATAATATAATAGAAGGGTTGGAAGTACGAAATAATCTTAATGTTTGTTTTTATATTTTGCCCGAGAAACGTCGGCCTCATCTGCTTGTTATTAATAAGCCAGTATAGGCCTAGATAATTGTTAATTTCTTCTTACTAAATGGCATATAAATAATTTCTAAGCGCGAAATAAAATATAAAATAACAAAACTTACAAAAGTTATACTTTTAATACATCAGTAACACTAGTTACAACATATTATAAGTAGCCGAACATTGCCTTATAAAAAACAATGAAAGTGACTTTTTATTCCACGTTTGCAGATGTTGAAGGATTATCCTGATCGTTTTTGGATTCAGAGATTAAATTTTGACGTTTTTGTTTCAATTTCAGTAAGTTATTATATTTTCGTTTCAGGTATTCGACGTTATATTTCAGTTCTAATCTTTGGAGCGCGCGTTGGAGTTTATCACATAAATCCTTCGGCATAGTTGAAAATAATGTCAAAAGTGATAATAGAAGCACATTTTTGAAGGGAGGATTCGTTTTCTCCTGTTTCTCTTCTATATAATCCGAATATTTTATATAATCCAAATCCGAGGGTGAAAACTCGGCCCAGTAAGCATCACAGTTTCTTATAAGTTCGTCGAAATCGAACCCGCCTTCTCTGAGTATTAGGGTTGAACATCGAGGAGGAGGTAATTCTGGTTCAATTTGACTAAACAGATGTAATTTTCCTTCTGACTGAATTATTGAAGCGTCCCCTGAAAAGCAAATACTCCACTTTAATTGTTGAGAATTGTTTCATATTATAATTTATATTGTTATTATATTATTAATTTCGTAATAAATGTCTAGCTATTGTTATATTTTATTCTACTTTTGTCTAAAAGAAAATTTGAAGTATGAATAAAATATAATTGATTGTGTTCGTTTTTTTAAGAGAGGGAAAGAATGCGATCGATCGATTAAAATAAAATCTGGTAACAGATGGCGCACACTCAATTTTAATTTTTTGCTGGGAAAGCTATGTAACTATTGATAGTTGCTAGTTTTTTGTTCCTTCCAAAAACTAGGTTTTTGAAATTTACGAGTTATTGATACTAGACCATCGGTGTTATTAATGTCCATTTTAAATATGGCTAAGGAAATTACTGTATATTTTAAGTTCATCGTTAACTGTGTACAGTACATAGGCTTTAAACAAAGGCATATGTCAGGACAATTATCTTTGTTTCTTCTGCCACTCGTACGCACATGAACTTACATGTAAGAGATATGTATATATGTGTACAACACAGATTATACTGTACTTAAAAGCATTTTAGCTGAAGTAGTATAGAAACTATTACACGTTCGTCTCGCTAATCCTATTTCCGTTTAAGTGAAACCAACTCTGTGTTTATTCTAATGTCTCAATCAAAAATGTGGTTCGAACATTTAGTATGACCGAAAATCATACATTAATTATATAAAGGTATACACCTAAATATAAAAAATACATCGTTCGAACTCTGGAACCAGTGCCGTAACTAGGCAGGTGCAGCAGGTGCGCACAGGGCCCACTTGTAAGGGGAGCTCAAAATACTTGTATTTGTTTTATTATTTTCCCAAACCTAATTAATTAAGAAGCCTAATTGCAAATTCATGCACAGGACACAGAAATGGCTAGTTACGGCTCTGTCTGGAACGTTCGAAGTACGAAGTACTGTACTGTATTTGTCGTTAGTTTTTCCGATTTTTTTTGCTTTATATATAACTTCTAATTTAAACTGAAATTGTAAAATAGATGATTTTTTCACACAGCATTGCAATACCTCCCCTGTATTTCTGTGTAGCGAAAGTAAAAGATATTGAGTATGATAAGAAAAGATAAGACAGAGATAAGAAGTAAATCACAACCGGAAAATCATTATCATTAATTGCAGTAAATATCGATAAACTGATTGATAGAAAATGTCACTAGTACACTATAACTAAAGAAATTATTAACAAAGAGAAAACGTCGTACAAAGACATATAACAGGAAGAATTATAAAATTAAATTCTGCTTATTGAAAATGTTTAATAGAAGCGTTGCGCAATATCAATGTTAATAAATAATTTTTTGCATTTTATGCTGTTAGAGTTTTTCTACCAACGTCTCAACTAGTTTCTATTCAAAAGGTTGGCATGTATGTATTGTGACTTACACAATAAAAAGAAATAACGAAAACGAGAACTAAATTAAAATAAGAATTAAATCGATCATCAACGAATTGATATAACTAGAATTAAGTGAACGAAAGATCGATCGAGCCAAGTAAAGTACACATGGTGATCGATCGTTCGATCACTGGTATACGAACAAGTTTTGTACAGAATAAATTATTTGATACTTTTACTTACAACTTTCATCATCGTCACTTGATAACATCGATTGTTCTGTAAGGAATGTGGTATCAATTTCTTCAGTCATCATTTCGGCGATTTTTCGATCTTTAGTTTTTTCCTTTCTCTTCTATTGTGATTTTGACCAGAAATGGTAGTGCTTCCTCTATTTAAAGCAATTGGTTAGTACTAACGTCACTGGTAAAGATGCGTCAAAGAATGACACATTGCTTATCTTAGATTACAGAACGCTGGTTTTGGGGGCTACAGTTTGAATAGCATCTTTCTTTTGTTTGATGACCTTTTAGAAAGGTAAGAAGTCACTAGAAAGAAAATGTGATGTATAAATTTCATGATTGATGTTGCGAAGTGACGAATATTTATCATTTAGTCACACATTTAAGCAAACATTCATCCGATTTTCATAGCGAAGTGACTTATTTAAGTGACTAATGTGAACTTTTAAAAGTGAGATTCGAATAACAATTGCTTCCTTTGTCTCCTCAAAAATGCATTTGTTAAAATTGTATTTTTAAAAAAATTTAGCAATGAGTCGCGTAACTTTTCCGGCAACAGTTAAAACTGTGTGTGGCGCCGTCTGTTACGATATTTTGCTTAAAATCTTTTTATATTATTAATTATTTTAAAATGACAAAAAGCTTAATTTCGAGGGTAGCGACGAGTTTTATTATTTCTGTTCTTTTTAATTTTCCAATGCTAATAACGAGTAAAATCTTCGTCAAGTCCGATTCCACTCGAGATACACACACGACTCTATCTTTCCAAGCCCTTCGAACTTTAACTACCAAAATTTAACAGCATCGATCCCTCTAATATATACAAATCTCTCTGCAAAATTGCAGAAATTGTCGACAAAAAACACGAGAGTTATTAAGCTTCAAAGCGGCATCAAATATACAGAAATAAACCCCATTATTTGGCATTTCTCGACGTTTCGAGGTGCTCCGAGTCTAAAAATGTAAAAATTTTGAAGGGTTATTTTGTGATCGTTCGCCATACTTTTTCTGTTACATTCACTGAATTGATAAAACTGCTTGTATTGTAGAGTACGTACACTACAGTACACTTCGTTTAGTAAACAATAGAAGAAATCCATACGTTGACATTTCTTTATATAAGAGCAAATGGTCAAATTACACTTTAAGTTAAAAATATTTTAATATGATATTAAAAGCATTCTAGGTAATGATGTTTACCATAACAGATATAATTTTGTACTGTATGTCATTATCACACCGGAAATGAAACTCCCTTCCTTCAATTTAAATATAACAAACGGAATAAATCGGTTGTGTNTTTAGTAAACAATAAAAGAAGTCCATACGTTGACACTTCTTTATATAAGAGCAAATGGTCAAATTACACTTTAAGTTAAAAATATTTTAATATGATATTAAAAGCATTTTAGGTAATGATGTTTACCATAGCAGATGTAATTTTGTACTGTATGTCATTATCACACCGAAAATGAAACTCCCTTCCTTCAATTTAAATATAACAAACAAAATAAATCGGTTGTGTATAAAATTAAATCGTTAATACGGCATTTCTTCTCTTTTCTGCCTACAAAACTTGTAATTTTGGCAATTTGACGTCATTAAAGCCCTTTCGAGTTAATTCTTTTTAAACTTTTGTACGAAAGGAAAAATCGTCTCTTCGTCCAAATGCCTCCTTGATAGACAGATCCGGTGTTTAGAGGACTCAGAAGGACCTTGTGCTCGATTAATGCTTGACCCGTAATACACTTAGATTTTTAGTACATTTTGAATACATTATAATATTTCAGTACCATTTATGGTACAAAATAATATTTCATGCCTTAACGAAAAAATGCGAAAAAATTAGTTTAATAAAGTCTCACTAGTGTCACTGCTTGCTAATTTGATTTACCCAATCACAACATACACATGGTGTATGTCGGTCGACATCGACAACATACAGATAGTTGCACGTGCAAATGTTATGACTCCGTGGTCTTCTTTCAGACGTGTCACATTCTCACGAGGACCTTGACAAAATTTTTCACGCCACGTGATCCAAACAATTCAACTCTGTCAAACAAAAATATTGGACAGATAAGGAAATCAATGATTTTAAACTTTTGACATCAATAATATCAAAATATTTGTTAAGTCAGAGTCGAATTATTACACAAAATAGTTTTGAAATTGTACAGTACAAATAATATAAATATTTTTATATTATATTCTAACACTATAATTTAATTCTTAAAATTATGAACTTCAATTTTAGTAATCTTGGTAAAAGAAATAACTTTATTTAAATTTGAATCTGTTCACGCATATTTAATTTATAATTTTTTTTAAATCCATCAATATAATATTTAAAAAAATCAACTTTTAATGCTGTATTTAACAAAAAACCATAGAAACTACTTTCATAAAATCTTTTTATGAAATATTTAATTTTAAAGTATTCATATTTAACAAAGTATTCATGAATATGAATTTGAAATAAGCACAAAAATTGAGTATGATGGTATATTAATNTTTTTTTTAATTTGAATCTGTGCACGCATATTTAATTTATAATTTTTTTTATCCATTACTATAATATTTTTAAAAAATCAACTTTTAATGCTGTATTTAAGAAAAAACAATAGAAACTATTTTCATAAAATCTTTTTATGAAATATTTAATTCTAAAGTATTCATATTTAACAAAGTATTCATGAATATGAATTTGAAATGAGCACAAAAATTGTGTATGAAGGTATATTAATATTAAAAGTAACCAACCATAGAAATAGTATATTTTGAAGGAAAATAGTACATTTTTTGAAGGAGCTTCAATATGTTTTGAAATTTAATTGTGGCAACGCTGCTCTCCACATATTTTTCTTTTCATAAAGAAAAATTCCAGCAATGAGTTGCTTAACTTTCCTAGCAATATTTGGTGGTGCCATCTGTTATGATATTTTATTTTAAAATCTTTTTATATTTTTAACTATTATAAAATGGCAAAAAGCGTAATTTTGAGGGTAGGGATGGGTCTTAAAAATTCGTAAATGCTAATAACGAATAAAATCGTCATTAAGTCCGACCCTACTAGAGACTCTCTTTATCTCCTTGCCTCTTGACGAGCCTAAGTAAGACCAGTGAAGAGCCCGAAAAGTTTACATGGACTAAAAGATTTCGCAGAAAGTTACAAAATTAATATGCAAGGTTCGTTGGTTTTTGACGAGGAAATTATTAAAAATTGGGTATTTTGAGCAAGTAGGAAGTCGTTTTATAAGGACAGAAGGTTATATTATTTTCTCCTACTTCATCATTTTATAACAAACTAATTCGCTTGATTAAACTCTTTGTTCAACGAATTGTAGAGTAGGTTAAGTCTACATCAGTGATTCCCAAACTTTTTGAGCCACCGCCCGCTTGGTTCCTTATATGAAACTTTCTCAACTGTACCACTAACTTGCTTTCCCTTGTGTAAGAAAGGCTTGGAATTATTCCCAGAAAAACTTTTCTATAAACCTCACACTTTGTGTTTTTTCTACATTGTTCTCCACATCTAGAAACTATTAAACGCAATGTTTCTTCTTACCTCTTTTAACAAAGGAAAAGGAAAGGTTGTCAGTGACCCAACCCTCGCCTATGGTATGGTTGTCAGTGACCCAACCCTCTTGAGTACCCTTCCCCTGTCACCCACTTGCTTCTTTTTGCCTTCCTAGAATTACTCACCGGCACAGAGGGCGGTAGCGCTCATTTTGGGAACCACTGGTCTAAACTCAAAAGTTAAACTTATTTCGGCAGTAGCGTATCTAATTAATACCGTAAATAAGCCGAATAATTAACAATTCTTATTAATTCGAAAAAGTATTACGGGGATTATTTGACTTTTTTACTTTTCCGGCTGTAATAAAAGGGAAAGTATGGTGATCCGGCACAAAATGACTTCCCCGGATTTTTACATTTTTTGGACTTAGGACACCTTGAAACGTCGAGAAATGCAAAATAATTCGGGGGTAATTTCTGTATGTATGAATGCTAATGCGTGTATGTTTGTGTGTGCACGATTTTGTTAACCCTCTTTGAAGCTTAATAACTCTCGTGCTTTTTGTCGAAAATTTCTGATAGTTTGCAGGGAGGTACTGTACTGTACGTTTGTTAGGAGGATTGGTGCAGATATCTCTGTCTGAAAAGTAATTACATAATTACTTTAATGTGTTCCATCTATTACGACTTTTAACGATAATGTTAAACATAATTTAAGTGATGGTACGTTGGCGAGTCAAATCTCAAATTGTATAAAATTCTTTTAAACAACTAAGGATAATTGGTATTGTTCTGAGTAGCTAATTTTGTAGTTGAATATAAAATTATTTTAACTATTTTTTCTTATTTATTTAAGCATTTCTAATAATAAAATATTACACAAGATTTATTTTATAATATTTTAAAATTATTTTAAGTAAATGTTTAATAGCAAATTAGCAGAGTCACTTATAAATTAATAAAAGATATAGCCTAAAGGATGTAAGCCAGGGGTGTCCAACCTTTTTGTTTCTCTGGGCCGCAATGGAAGAAGTCAAGAAGATTTGGGCCACAAGTTTATATAATATATACGTGTGGC
>NW_019384770.1:407447-414264 GCF_000671375.1 Centruroides sculpturatus
GAATAAAATCGTCATTAAGTCCGACCCTACTGGAGACTCTCTTTATCTCCTTGCCCCTTGACGAGCCTAAGTAAGACCAGTGAAGAGCCCGAAAAGTTTACATGGACTAAAAGATTTCGCAGAAAGTTACAAAATTAATATGCAAGGTTCGTTGGTTTTTGACGAGGAAATTATTAAAAATTGGGTATTTTGAGCAAGTAGGAAGTCGTTTTATAAGGACAGAAGGTTATATTATTTTCTCCTACTTCATCATTTTATAACAAACTAATTCGCTTGATTAAACTCTTTGTTCAACGAATTGTAGAATAAGTTAAGTCTACATCAGTGATTCCCAAACTTTTTTGAGCCACCGCCCGCTTGGTTCCTTATATCCAACTTTCTCAACTGTACCCCTAACTTGCTTTCCCTTGTGTGAGAAAGGCTTGGAATTGTTCCCAGAAAAACTTTTCTATAAACCTCACACCTTGTGTCCTTTCTACATTGTTCTCCACATCTAGAAACTATTAAACGCAATGTTTCTTCTTACCTCTTTTAACAAAGGAAAAGAAAAGGTTGTTAGTGACCCAACCCTCGCCTATGGTCACCTTGAGTACCCTTCCCCTGTCACCCACTTGCTTCTTTTCGCCTCCCTAGAATTACTCACCGGCACAGAGGGCGGTAGCGCTCATTTTGGGAACCACTGGTCTAAACTCAAAAGTTAAACTTATTTCGGCAGTAGCGTATCTAATTAATACCGTAAATAATCCGAATAATTAACAATTCTTATTAATTCGAGAAAGTATTACGGGGTTTATTTGACTTTTTTACTTTTCCGGCTGTAATAAGAGGGAAAGTATGGTGATCCGGCACAAAATGACTTCCCCGGATTTTTACATTTTTTGGACTTAGGACACCTTGAAACGTCGAGAAATGCAAAATAATTCGGGGGTAATTTCTGTATGTATGAATGCTAATGCGTGTATGTTTGTGTGTGCACGATTTTGTTAACCCTCTTTGAAGCTTAATAACTCTCGTGCTTTTTGTCGAAAATTTCTGATAGTTTGCAGGGAGGTACTGTACTGTACGTTTGTTAGGAGGATTGGTGCAGATATCTCTGTCTGAAAAGTAATTACATAATTACTTTAATGTGTTCCATCTATTACGACTTTTAACGATAATGTTAAACATAATTTCAGTGATGGTACGTTGGCGAGTCAAATCTCAAATTGTATAAAATTCTTTTAAACAACTAAGGATAATTGGTATTGTTCTGAGTAGCTAATTTTGTAGTTGAATATAAAATTATTTTAACTATCTTTTCTTATTTATTTAAGCATTTTTAATAATAAAATATTACACAAGATTTATTTTATATTGTTTTAAAATTATTTTAAGTAAATGTTTAATAGCAAATTAGCAGAGTCACTTATAAATTAATAAAAGATATAGCCTAAAGGATGTAAGCCAGGGGTGTCCAACCTTTTTGTTTCTCTTGGCCGCAATGGAAGAAGTCAAGATTTGGGCCACAAGTTTATATAATATATACGTGTGGCCCAATATACAAGTATATTTAAGGATTAACGTGTGTAGATTCTAATAATAAATATTAAAACTTTATCACGAAAAAGGATATTTAAAAAAAATTACTTCTACAGACACTTTCAATTTTTACTTAGAATATATATAAATTCATTTATTTTTTTCGAATATTTTTTACGTCAAACAAAAAAAGTAGCCACATTTGGCGCACATTAGACAAATCTTGCAACGTTAGAAGAAATACTAAATAAAGCTGGAGTTGTGATTCAAAGGATTATAGACCCAAATGACGGGGAAAGGCGAGAAAAAACAAAAGATAAATAAGTGAGAAAGGTTGGAAAATTAAGGGTCAATATTTGCATAACAGAAGATCTATTTAACATTTCTCACTACATTTTATCTTTTGTTCTTTCTCACCTTTCCCCCCTTTTCCCAAATTTGGGTCTATAAATTCAGTAATCCTTGCTCATCCACACATCTCCAAGTATTTGAAAATATTTCTTTTCCGCTCAAAAATAAAATATAAATACAGGTTTACGGCTGTGTGAAACTTCTTTTTTGAGTTTACGCCGTTGAAATAAATAAATAATAAAATAATTAAAGCATTTGTCGGTTTTGTTTATATGTTTATTGGCCGCATTGGAACTTCCCTTAAGCCGCGGGTTGGACACCCCTGATGTAAGCATTTATTATTTCTATATTCAATTTTCTAGATAATCTGTCTTTTTATTAAAATAGTGTTATCTGTGTGTTGTCCTGTTGAGAAACAATAAAACGAGAGAATTATGCCATTACACAAGTAAGCATTTCTTCAAAACAAGATTAATACTTCATAATAAGCGGAGTCAACAAAAAGACCTATTTTCCGAACCAAAGGTCCGATTTTTCTGAAAACTTCTAGAAATATTTACCCCTAATAAATAAACCTTTCTACAAAATTTTAAAAATTTTGGACAAAAGGCAAAGGAGTCATTAAGCTTTAAAATAAGTGAACAAAATCGTTCCCCCACACACATTAACATCCAGGGAATATCCAATATATACAGGGAAAAAACCCCCAACTGTTTTCTCCTCGACCCTCGACTTTTCACGGTTCCTCGAGGAAAAGATGAAAAAATCTTGGGGTCATTTTAACTAATCGCCATACTTTTTCTCTGTTATATAACAGCCGGAAAAGTAAAGAAATATATTTTCACGGATAAAATACTGTACTGTACTGTACCCAAAGACGTAAAAGTATGAGACTAGAGGATTTCAAAACAATATCTGAGCTACATAGATATAAATTAACAATTAAAATAACAAGTATAAGTTAATAACAAGTTTCTTTTACAGTTTATCGAGAGTAATTATGGATGTACTGTACGGAGTGCCACAAAAGTCAATTAATCGTTACATACGTAAATTTCTGTGTCCGTATTTTTAATAACATTTATTATCGTATTTCCACCAAGGTTTTAAGAGAATAAACCATTGTTCTAAACTCGGTTTACGATTTATATCTGCAATTTGTATTTATCTTCTAATTATGCATAATTTTTTCGAAACTTTTCATCCAGATTTTTGTTATACAAGAAAATTCTTAATTAACTAAAGATGTTTATTTTATAATCCAGTCCCAACCTCCTCAAATACATGCGGAAGAGGACCAAGAGACAAATTGTCACATTCTGCAAATATGACTTATGTCGATACTTTGCTTGTAAATGGAGAAGATTCCGATGACGATAAAGACGATAGCACAGAAGATAATTTAAACACAAAGTTTAACATATTATTTTTTAATTTATTTCATGAAATGGAGGATTTATGTAATCACTTCCTACACGAGCTTGCGAGTACAGTAAACAGATATAAGAAGGAAACATTTTTGAACGAAGCGACAAAAACTTGCGCAAGTACTATCTAAACTTCAACAATAAATGCACAGTTGATTCTGCAGGTCCTTCGACATCTACGAAAACGGAGGAACTCAAAACAACAAACTCGGCTCCATTCTCTACTGGTAAATATTTAATTTATTAAATGCATTCTCCAGTAAATTGGTACTGTACTGTACTTCTGAATATCAATGTAATCATTAATTGAAAAGGTTACATATGATTATACGTATATAACAACTGCTTATAATTATTTAATTTTATATACTACAGGATAAGTTCGCTGTGCAGAGTATTATGAAAATTCAATAACAAAACTTAGAATATACACAAGTCAATACACAATACACAAATTAATAAAACACAGAGTTTCATTAACTGGACCAGTCTAACGGAATAGATCGACCTTTTCATGTGNTAACAATGAAAGTGTCAACAATGGAAGTGTCAACAATGGACGTGTTACGTAACAATGGAATTGTTAAGAGAAAGCGACGTTTTAAGAGAAAGTGCAGTCGGTTATCGTTTTTGCAGGAAATTGAAGATATTTTTAGACCCATGTAAAAATTCTCTAATTAGTCTGGAAACAGGGAATCCAATTTTTGCATTCTGTGAAAACGGATAAGATTGACTATAACGTAATAATCTTAATCTTCGCTATCGTTACTTTTGCTTGAGCAACGCCGGGCCCACCTGCTATTAGTTTTTATAAGTCTTTTTCATTCTAAATTCAAAAAGAGAGCCGCACTGGAATATCCGTTTAATATCAAGTGAATCACACAAATTTGCTAAACCTTAACGGTTCTGTAATAGGTGAAAAATCGACAGACTCAGAATTACACCAGGTGCATTGAATATTCGAAAGTTAATATAACTGTTTTCGACGAAGATAGAATATTTATTAAGATGTAATTGAGCTATCTTTTCACGTTAAAATTAATTGATTTAGTCATATACGNACCTTATAAATGGGGACTAGCTGGGACGTTGGTAGAAAAACTCTGACAGCATAAAATGCGAGAAAATTATTTATGAACATTGATACTGCGCAACGCTTCTATTAAATACCTTCAATAAGCAGTATTTAATTTTATAATTCCTCCTGATATATGTCTTTGTGCGACGTTTTCTCTTTGTTAATAATTTCTTTTCTTATAGTGTACTAGTGACATTTACTGCAATTAAGGACAATGATTTTTCGGTTGTGATTTACTTCTTATCTCTGTCTTACTTTTTCTTATCATACTGAATATCTTTTACTTTTGCTACACAGCAATGCTGTGTGGAAAAATCATCTATTTTACAATTTCAGTTTAGATTAGAAGTTATATATAAAGCAAAAGAGTTCGAAAAAACTACTGACAAAGACAGAAGTACAGTACTTCGTACTTCGAACGTTTCACAGTTCGAACGATGTATTTTTTTATATTCAGGTGTATACTTTTATATAAATAGTGTATGATTTTCGGTCATACTAAATGTTCGAACCACAATTTTGATTGAGACATTNCTAAACTCGGTTTACGATTTATATCTGCAATTTGTATTTATCTTCTAATTATGCATAATTTTTTCGAAACTTTTCATCCAGATTTTTGTTATACAAGAAAATTCTTAATTAACTAAAGATGTTTATTTTATAATCCAGTCCCAACCTCCTCAAATACATGCGGAAGTGGACCAAGAGACAAAATGTCACATTCTGCAAATATGACTTATGTTGATACTTTGCTTGTAAATGAAGAAGATTCGGATGACGATAAAGACGATGGCACAGAAGATAATTTAAACACAAAGTTTAACTTATTATTTTTTAATTTATTTTATGAAATGGAGGATTTATGTAATCACTTCCTACACGATGTAATCATTACAGAGTATTATGCTTTAATCATTACAGAGTATTATGCATAATACGCTTTACAGAGTATTATGGAAATTCAATAACAAAACTTAGAATATACACAAGTCAATACACAATACACAAATTAATAAAACACACAGTTTCATTAACTGGACCAGTCTAACGGAATAGATCGACCTTTTCATGTGGGGGAAGTGAGATTCATTTGTATCAGACGATTGCTGACGACGTGGGAAGGGAGGGTGACAGCAATGATATAGTATTTCTTTTAAATTATACATTATATACCACGTGTCTTTCATATTCGTACGCTTATTGTTTACTTTGTACACTTGATTATAATTCATTTTAAAATAATTATCAAATAAAATTTGCAACTCAGTTGTGTTTATTACGGCCAAACACCGCTTATATATATCCCCATTGGAGATGTGCAATATTATAAGAGTTTGTTGTTAATATAAACGGAGAAACAAATGTATTTTTAATTATATTTTTTCCTTGTAAAGTACAGTACATAATTCATTCATAAATATAACAATGAGTAATTTATGATTCACGTAATTAACTTGAAGCAATAGAACAGACAAATTATGTGATTGTTATTAATGTAAACACGAAACGTTTCGTAAGCAATTAATTTATTTTTATTTTTATTCTAGAGGATAAAAGTGGTCAGAGCCAGCATCTGAACAAAGAAAAAAAAATGTGTAATCACGATGAAAGTTCGAGAATACGTGTGCTTTTAGATTTACCTTTATTTCCTCGCATTAGATCTAATCCTATTCCTTGTCCGGAAACAAAGAGAAGATCCAAAAGTAAACTTTATCCAGATATCGAATATCCCGAACTTCGCGATATTCCACAACAGGATCACAAGAAATTAGATTTGAATTAAAATATGACTAATATTATTTGTCTAAACCATTTTTCTGTTGCTTAGAAAACCGTTTAAAATATTTCACGCGATGGACCGAACCTGAATTGAACTGAACCTTCAAGAATGGGAAAAAAATATAAAAGCAAAACCAAAATGCAGACTTGCTGCTAAATTAGGAGCTTGCCTGCAACTTTGCCTAAGTCATTGACGAATGTATTGTATTATTGCTGACATTTTTTAGATTTTTTAGTGTGTAGAAATGGTCCTGATCAATAAAGAAATTACAAATAGCTTTTTTGTACACTTATTTCATCAGTAAAATTTTGAAAAAATTCACTTTAGCCTTTTAAACTGTCTAAATGTTTTGTGACTACCCCCTTGAGCCATAAATATTTCGGGAATGACATCTCCTACCATCCTAAAGCTAGGAAAAATAAGGAAGCAGATTATTGGCTGATCAAATCGAAAGTAAACTTTTTTAAACTGTAGTTGGTTCATTTCTGTCTCTGTTGATATTAGTTCAACGAATCAGCGACTTGTGAAAACAGTGGAGCTAAGATTGTCGCTAAATGCCACGCCCACTCAGGCTACGATCTTGGAAATACTGTATGTAAACAATCGCTATAAAATCGCTTGTTTTAATCGTTTTTTGATCTCTTACTTGCTAATGAAAAG
>NW_019384770.1:416724-425306 GCF_000671375.1 Centruroides sculpturatus
CTAAATGTTCGAACCACATTTTTGATTGAGACATTAGAATAAACACAGAGTTGGTTTCACTTAAACGGAAATAGGATTAGCGAGACGAACGTGTAATAGTTTCTATACTACTTCAGCTAAAATGCTTTTAAGTACAGTATAATCTGTGTTGTACACATATATACATATCTCTTACATGTAAGTTCATGTGCGTACGAGTGGCAGAAGAAACAAAGATAATTGTCCTGACATATGCCTTTGTTTAAAGCCTATGTACTGTACACAGTTAACGATGAACTTAAAATATACAGTAATTTCCTTAGCCATATTTAAAATGGACATTAATAACACCGATGGTCTAGTATCAATAACTCGTAAATTTCAAAAACCTAGTTTTTGGAAGGAACAAAAAACTAGCAACTATCAATAGTTACATAACTTTCCCAGCAAAAAATTAAAATTGAGTGTGCGCCATCTGTTACCAGATTTTATTTTAATCGATCGATCGCATTCTTTCCCTCTCTTAAAAAAACGAACACAATCAATTATATTTTATTCATACTTCAAATTTTATTTTAGAACAAAAGTAGAATGAAATATAACAATAGCTAGACATTTATAACGAAATTAATAATAACAATATAAATAATAATATGAAACAATTCTCAACAATTAAATTGGAGTATTTGCTTTTCAGGGGACGCTTCAATAATTCCGTCAGAACAAAAATCACATGTGTTGAGTCTAATTGAACCAGAATCACCTCCTCCTCGATGTTCAACCCCAATACCCAGAGAAGACGGGTTCGATTTCGACGAACTTAGGAGAAACTGTGATGCTCTCTGGGCCGAGTTTTTACCCCCGGATTCGGATTATATAGAAATTTCGGATTATATAGAAGTGGAAGAGGAGGAATCGAATCCTTTTTCAAAAAATGTACTTCTATTATCACTTTTGACATTATTTTCAACTATGCCGATAGATTTATGTCATGAACTCCAACGCAAGCTCCAAAGATTAGAACTGAAATATAACGTTGAATATCTCAAACGAAAATATACTAACTTACTGAAATTGAAAGAAAAACGTCAAAATTTAATATCTGAATTAAAAGATGATCCGGATAATCCTTCAACATCTGCAAACGTGGAATAAAAAGTCACTTCTACCG
The DNA here is from genome assembly GCF_000671375.1 of Centruroides sculpturatus. Taxonomy (NCBI): domain Eukaryota; kingdom Metazoa; phylum Arthropoda; class Arachnida; order Scorpiones; family Buthidae; genus Centruroides; species Centruroides sculpturatus. The sequence continues at coordinate 417,875 of NW_019384770.1, forward strand.
TTCTTTATAAAGCAATGTTCGGCTACTTAATTAAGATATGTTGTAACTAGTGTTACTAATGTATTAAAGGTATAACTTTTGTAAGTTTTGTTATTTTATATTTTATTTCGCGCTTAGAAATTATTTATATGCCATTTAGTAACAAGAAATTAACAATTATCTATACTGGCTTATTAAACAACAAGCAGATGAGGCCGACGTTTCTCGGGCAAAATATAAAAACAAACATTAAGAATATTTCGTATAAAAATTAAACTCATTGTTTCTAATAGAAGTGCTACTAAAAAATTACAATCAGTTTTATTTTCGCTTCGACGTGACTGTCGCTCAACCAAATGAATTACACACACGGGAATGGACATGTTTAGTACCCACTTGGTACAGTTTTGATGCAGTATACAGTATTTTTCTAGTTATTATATCTTATTGATGAACCAATTATTCCAACAATTTTTAATTTAAAATGTTTTAGATTAGTCACTTGATGCGATAAACTGTTACGTAAGATAACCTTTGTAGTTATATCAATCAAATGCTATAATACAAGGAACATTAAAACAAAAACTATATAAAGATTTTGGTCAATTAAACACCAATCGAAAACACGATATCTTAAAAAAAATTGAAGATATTATATTTTTTCTTAATGTTAACTATAAGAAACTGTTCCACTCACAGCCGACTACACTTGACAACAAAAAATTTTTGAATATTTCCTTTATTTCATGAGTGGAATCTTACTAATTTTCGGGTGAGAAAATTGAGTATGACAAAGAAAAATTTATATTAGATCTTGTTTCTGTGGTATACAATAGGTGGTGATATTAACAGCATAAGAGAAAACGATACACCTTAATTACATATGCTAACAACATTGAAAATGCTATTGAATTTTGTTTTAAATTACAGCAACATTCTAAGAGTTCGAAATTAATGGAAGAATGAATACCTGGCAGGTGTTACGGAGTGAAGAGAATCATGTGGTGACTTCATGAGATCGTTTTCTTTTGGCTTGCCTCTTGTAAGTGAGTTCTGGTGCATCCCTTCACACAGACAAGCAGTAATCCGCAAGCATTGTTTCATTCCAATAGCCCTGATATCTTTGTTCCAATACAGAAATATCCTGGTGGAATCTTTCCCCATGTTCTTCACTGACAGCTCCACAACTAAAAGGGAAAAAGTCTAGGTAGGAATGGAGAAAATGGATTTTGAGGGATATGTTGCATCCGAGTTGATGATATTTTTCCAGTATTGTCACCAACTGAGTGTAGTTATTAACTCTTTTGTTGCCTAACGATCCACGAATAAATTTCTTTATGGCTTCCTAAGCTTCCTTTTCTTTTCCCTCCAAAGCTTAATTAAACTGGGATCCTTTATAAGTTTTCGAATTTGTGGCTCAACAAAAATACCTTTCTTTACCGTTATCATAAGTACTTAAATGCCTGTCCTTTATGGTTCATACCTTTAACAAAAGTTCTCATTAAATCCAGCTTGATATGAAGGAGTGGAAGAAGAACATCTTTTGGGTTTACGAAAGGCTCGGCAACGATATTTTTCTCGGTAGAGTCAAGATTTCTTGCAGGCCAGTTCGCTTGAATGTAATGTGATTTCCTATCCCTACTGTCCAACATACATAAAAAGCTCATAAGATGTCTGATTTCCACTTGCAGAGGAAATCAGACATCTTATGAGGTTTTCCAACTGTACTTTTGCTATCACATGGATCAGAGCGCATCAGGGAACGTTAGGCAACGAAAAGGCTGATCTCTTGGCAAAATCTGCAGCTAATGACATCACTGCTCCTATTGCCTATAATAAATATAGTCAACGTACTTTGCGCCGTATACTTTGGGAACATGCTCTTCATTTATGGCAAATTGAATGGGATCGCAATGATCATCATATCACTCATGAATACATTCCTGACCTCCGTAAATTTTTCATGATACAGTGGTATTCACCCACCTACTACACCACGCAGCTGTTCACCAATCATGGCAAATACGCTTCATATCTTGTTAGGTTCACTGATAGAAACTCTGACCAATGTCCTACTTGTCTTGTGACAGATGGTTCCAAACATTATTTTTATGATTGCATACTATTTGATCGTGAACGACTAGAGCTAAAATTACTACTAAATCAACAAGGAATTAACTGGCCCTGCCAATTATCAGACATATGGACATCTCTTGAAGTTTATAATGCCTTCACCAGACTTGCTAAAAGTATCTCTAAAATAACACATCAAATAATATAACGCTAAAACTACATGCGCAATCTCATTAACTTGTCTATGATGTGGCTGAACGATAATATTTCAATTGAATGATCGTGCTTCTGGACATGTACCACATTTTCTGTGAAAATTTGTGTTTTTCAAATTGATTCACCTTGTGCATTAGCCAACTATATACTTTATATCTTTAGAGAATAACATTTCCAACTCACAGGGAGTGTGATTTGGAAATGAGGAGCAATCACTAGTGCCAATCTTCATCCAGTCATATTTTGATCATTATTAACTGGTGTCTGTGAACCATCTCTCGGCAGTGTTGTCCTGATGGAAGTGCTCTGCTTTCCTATGCGTCAACCACCCGTCGCGTTCATTGTCCTAATCGCAGTGCCTTGGATGTACTGTACTAATGGAACTACAGTGAAATTGCGCTCAAGAATAAGGCTACGTGCTATAGGTAAGTATTGTGCCTCATCGAATAATATCTACAGAGTTTGCACTACTCTCAAAGTTTGCATCCTGAAAGCAATACTACTGTATGTGATATACAACTGATCATCATGGTCTGATTATGTGTGAACCAAAACAATGTCCCTCAACAATCTTATCTATTTATTTTTATTTTATTTCATTTTTTTTATTTTCGTTTGTTTTATTTTTTTTGTTTTGTTTTATTTACCATTACTACAACTTAATGTTATTTAATTTTCTTTATGAATATATATTGTAACGTATTTGTATTGTTTATCTCCTGGTAATGCTCCATGCGGGGCCAGGAATGTACTTGACAGTACATAGTAAATAAAAAATGAATGAATGAATGAATGAATACATAAAAAGCAACAGTATTTAGTGTACCCCAGTTGCATTCCTAACAGTACAACGATGACTTTTAGATCGCCACATATTTTCTACTTGTGCTCAGCATAATTGATTGAGTCAAGGAGGACTGTCATGTTTGCATAAGTCTCCACCATGTAAACAGCATGACCAACAGGAATAGAAGGAAGACGGTTGCCGTTGTGAAGTAATACAGCTTTCAAACTAAGCTTAGAGGAGTCTATGAATAGCCTCAGTTTACTTGGAACATGGTTCAAATTTAAAACAAATTCGGATTTTACTATAAAACCTTTCTCATATATTTTGTATCATTTACATTACATCAATTATTTTAAATTACAATATAAAATGAATAAAAGTTTTAAATCTTTCGCAGACCATATTTAAGCTCTTGCAGACCACTGGTTGGGAACCACTGCTCCTAAAACAAAGCTAATCGGTCATTTTTATAGTGATTTTTGAATTCAGCAGATGAAAATACATCAGAATATGCTAATTTTGAGCCCGAAACAAAAACGTTGTTGTCCAGTGTTATCAAACGATAATCTTCCAACTAACCAAACTTAGCAAAAACCGAACAAAAATTTAAACTCGACATCCTCGAAAACCATTTCAAACAAATTTGTGCAAACTGGAAACCTCGTCATTTTCTTATTGTATGCTACCATAACACTGCTCCGATAGAAAGATAGAACTGTTGCAAAAGGGGTTTACCTTCTCCCGAAAGAGAGGATGGCCAACGGCTAGGCCTACTAATTAATACTGGTCTACTTCAAAAGTGATCTGTGTTGGACAGGTTGTAATGGCCCCGCATGTGATCGAAGTTTCTAACCTTAACGTCCGAAAGACTTAATATAACACTTGTTCAAATGAGCAATTATTTATTGTGCAATTTTTAATCTTATTTTTAATTTATTTAATTTAAAATATATGCTCTCCACCTCAAATTAGCAGTGGTTTACGCCTGTAGAGTACATCATACTTTTCCTTTAACAATTGAGTTATGCTGGTCATTCATTAACTGCTTTCAGGGGAAAATTTTGAACTGAAATTACTTGACTTACGTGAAAAAAATACTAGAATTTAAACCTTTTAAAAAACCAAGCGAAATCCAAAAAGTCATAAACTACAATTCAAATACTCCACAATATATAAACGAAAACATATTCAGTGTGGAATATAAAAAAAATTATACGCAGAACAAGTACAATACAAAATAGAAACAAATACAATATATCAAAGAACTAAAAGCTAAATTTCAATTTAACAGTTACCCAAACAGAGTAATACAAAAATGTGAAAGTAAAATCAACAATAAGAATAAGCAAATCAAGCCAAAAAACAAGAACACAAACATAAAATATAAAGCTTTTCCTTACATCAAAAGCTTCTTCGAAGAAATAAGTAAAGACCTCAACAAAGTGAATATAAAACTTGCTCCAACTTATGAAAAGTTGCAACAAACAATACAAAAAATCAAGCCTAAACCAAACAATAAGATAGTATAGCACAACAAATGCAGTCTACTCAATACCATGCACCTGTAAGAACCCAAAAAACTACATAGGAGAAAATAAAAAAATAGTAGAAACACGTCTAAAAGAACATATCGCCGATCTGAAACATAGAAAGATAAATTCAGTTTTTTACGAGCATTGCACAATAAACAATTGTAATACAGTAATACCCTGAACTTACGCGATAGGTAGGACCGAGCGATAACCGCGTAAGTCGGAATATAATTTAGCAATTTGTGTAAAATCCAAATCGGATGTATTTAAGCTAATAAATGTTCTTGTTAATCTTATCTCGTCTTTTGATTCGTTTACGGTTATAAGAGATCACCACATAGAGTCTCTCAAGTCTTCGTAGATATAACAAACACAGAAATAGCTACAATTAATTTTGTGTTATTTATGTGTCGATTCCGCGCGACACGTCCGAACATGTAAGCTGAACAATAGTGCGAAGGGAGTGAGTAATCATTAGTTGCGTGGCGCTCAAACAAAAGACGAATCGACCAGATTTGAAAATCGCGTAAATCGAAATATTACTGTTCTGTATAAACAAAGATGAAGTGAGAATTTTACACATAGAAACGAATTGGTACAAAAAAAAATTTAAAGAATGTTACGAAATAATAAAAAGCCAAAAAATTACATCAATAAAAGTTTAAAACAACAGGGCAGGCGTGGAACAAAAGAAGGTCAAGAAGGAAGGACCACGTGCAAACGACGGATATCGAAAGACGGAAAGAAAGAAACTTTACAAGTATAAATGTTCTTTAAAGAAATGATAATATCAGTGCCGGCCCGAGGCAAGTTTTAAGATGGAGCGAGATCCTATTATGGCGCCCCTTTGGTTGCCCCTAATTTATACCCTTTAATTTTCTTTACCACTGAGGCGCCCCCTGGGATTTAGCTCTTGCTCCATACAAAATAATTTTGAATTATATTTTATATATATAATATAGCCTATTGTCTAAAGAGATCCTATGTATAGAATTTTATAAAGGGAAAAAACATTAAAATGTTAAAAAAATAATTTAATGAAACTTTAAATGGTTCTAGAAAATTAGGCAGTCAATGGCTAGCCAAAGATGAGATTACTGCTTCTAAAATATTAATTTTAATAAAAATCAAGATGAAAGTTTTTTTATCATCAATTTTAACTTAAATATAATACTGTTTTAAAGTAATATTTACTCTAAAAACCTTAATGTCAGTCAAATATAAGTAGTGAGTGATTGAAGTAAGATAGCGTGCGAAATAACGTAACAGTACATCGTATAATAATAGATCTCTAATTAAAGTTATTGTGGTGTGACAGAGATGTTTTTTTTTTTTATGTATTTATTTATTTTTATAATATATAAAATTCAGTTTCTTTTTACACCAGTTTATTATTGTCGTCAGACGGAATCATGAGAGGTGAAACACGTGACATTGAAAAAATATACAGTAATACCTCGACTTTCACTACCCCGACTTACGCGATTTTCAAATCTCGTCGATTCGTCTTTTGTTTGAGCAACACGCAACTGATTATTACTCACTCCCCTCACACTTTTGTTCAGCTTACATGTTCGGACGTGTCGCGCGGAATTGACATATAGCTACAATTTAATTTGTGTTATTTATTTCTGTGTTTGTTATATCTACGGAGACTCGAGAGCAATGTTCCCTCTAAGCTGCGCGGCTACGCACTATGTACTGTACATGTATACTGTACAATAGTGTATTGAAGATATAAACATGCAACATGGCTTATGTTAGTGGCATAAATATTCTTATATTTAACTGACATTAATAATTTTCGAGTAAATGTTACTTAAAACAGTATTATATTTAAATTAAAATTGATGATAAAGAAACTTTCATTTTGTTTTTTATTCAAATTAATATTTTAGAAGCAGTAATCCCATCTTTGGTTAGCCATTCACTGCTTAATTTTCTGGGACCATTTAAAGTTTAATTAAATTATTAACATTTTTATAAGATTTTACACCTTTATAAAATTCTATTCATAGGATTTCTTTAGACAATAGGTTGTATAGCCTATATAATACATTTCAAAATTATTTTGTATGGAGCATTATCTTCATATAAAAACCCCGTAGAAAATTTTAAAAAATCGAAAATATTTAATTTAAATATAAATAAGAGTTTTTCAGTAATTGCAGACACTTCTGAATAGTATTCAGTAAACAAAGCAAGAATAAAACAGGAATGTTGAACTTTCTTTTGTGGCCCGCGAACCAGCATTGGTTCATCAAGGGGCCTTCAAAAATTAGAAAAACGTATTGTCTTTCAATTTTTATAATAACTAACCTGAAAAATGATTCATTGATCAATTAAACACGAGTGATTTGCTCGTGGCAAACCCAAAGTATACCGATTACGAGAGACCTGACCCCCGACAGGGTCGATCAGGAGTGAGGGATAGAAAGCCCGCGTAATAAATGGAGGGTGAAGACAGTTAACATTTTACATTTCGGCCATTTGGCTGATATAAATTAATATACAGTTTCAAATTAATGTAAAAATATCAGTAATTACACTGCACAACAGTATAAAACATAAATTTCAATTGAAATGTTTATAATTTTAATTAACATATGACGTATTTGTGTACAACATCTGTAATGTAAGATAAGCATTGTGTCATTCTTTGACGCATCTTTACCAGTGACGTCGATACTAACTAATGCTTTAAATAAGAAGCGCTGCCATTTCTTGTCGAAATAACAATAGAAGAGAGGAAAAAACTCGAGATCGAAAAATGGCTGAAGCGGTAATTGAAGAGAATACTTATGACTACCTTAAAGCACACCAGCTGATATCAAGTGATGATAAA
>NW_019384770.1:431473-437470 GCF_000671375.1 Centruroides sculpturatus
AAGTGCAGGAAAAGTATTAAGAATCATAATATTTGTTTGGCCCCATCTTTGACCAATAGTATTTCACAAAACATTTGTAAACATATTAATAATAATAGTAAAAATAATTTAGACCCTTTAAAAAAAGCTGGTGTGGTTTATAGAATTGAATGTGACTGTCATAATCCGTGTGTATATATAGGAGAAACCGGGCGTGTACTAGAAACTAGAGTTAAAGAACACGAAGCGGCCATTCGGCTTAAGTATAATAATTCTCCGTGGTTTAACCACATCAATAGTAATAATTGTAATATTAATAGAAACAATGTAAAAATTTTACATATTGAAAAAGATATTTATAAAAGAAAATTCAAAGAACATATAGAAATTAGAAAACAAAATAATAATAATTTAATAAATCAGTCGAAAGGGATGGAAATAAATTATAGCTGGTACAATCTAATAGATGGCGCTAGAATAAAATAAAAAATAAATGGTTATGTATTAAGACGTCATCACTTGATTACCGTTGTAAAGTGTTGGTGGTCTACTGTGTGACTTTGTAAAGTGTTGATGGTATGAAGTTAAAAATTTGTAGTGCTTTGGAATTATTTTTACAATTGTTTGTCAATGAATTTTTAATAATTAGTTGGTTTTGGTATGTTTATTATACACGTATGTGGAAAAAATTTTTTTAAACTTGTAAGTATAAGTATTGTTTAATATATTATTTGTATTAGCCTTATATTGTTTTATACAAAAAAAGATAATTGTAATTTTAGGATTCTTACAAATGTGTACAAAGTTTACCACCCCTACCCATGGAAATATCATTGTAATTACCACCAACGGTTATTGTAAGTTTTTCTCCAAAATTTATAATTTTGGTGTAGATATACATCTATGTCGTGTTTTAGTTAAACATTTTACGTTCTTTGTTATTGTTTTAGCACTGAAGAGGGACTGGAAAATATTAGACCAGCCCAAAATGCACTTGATGTAGTCTTTACAAAATAAATTTAATTTGCCAATAAGATTGCTGTGAGATTTGTCTACCAAGATTATTTTTGGATTACAGAGACTAAAATCGTCATATTAACTAATATACAGCAAACCATTTATATATATTTTGAATAGTTAAACATTTATAACGAAATTAATAATGACAATATAAATAATAATATAAAATAATTCTCAAATAATTAAGTTAAAGTGGAGTATTTACTTTTCAGGGGGCGATCTCTACAAGGAGCAACTTGAGTTAGCACGAAAAATAGAAGAGTTGAATCTAACTGAACCAGAATCACTTTCTACTGAATGTTCAAACTCAATATCCAGCGAAAGCTGGTTCGATATCGACAAATTTATAAATGATTTTGATGATCTCCGGTCTGAGTGTTTAACTGAAAAAAATTCGGATGATAAAGAAGAGCTGAAAATGAAACTTTGTTCAGGATATTCAGTTCTATTATCACTTTCGAAATTATTTTCAATTATATCGAAGGATTCATGTGATAAACTCAAACGCGAGCTCGATGATTTAGATGCGAAATATTGCACGAAATATATCAGACGAATATATCTTAACTCTAAGAAATCGAAAGAAGAACGTCAAAATTTAATCTCTGAACCCGAAGTCAATCCGGATAATCCTTCAACATCTGCAAACGTGGAATAAAAAGCCACTTTCATCATTCTTTATAAAGCAATGTTCTGCTACTTAAGATATGTTGTAACTAGTGTTAATAATATAATAAAGGTATAATTTTTGTAAGTTTTGTTATATTATATTTTATTTCGAGCTTAGAAATTATTTATATGCCATTTAGTAACAATAAATTAACAATTATCTATACTGGCTTATTAAATAACTAGCAGATGAGGCCGACGTTTCTCGGGCAAAATATAAAAACATACATTGAAATTATTTCGTACTTCTAATCTTTCTATTACATTATATTATTTGATTTAATACAATTGCATACACTTACGACTAAACAATCGTAGCGATTAAAAAATCGCAATCGGCCCTTTTTCGCTGCGACGCTACTGTCGCTGAAAAAAAATAAATCACACAGACGGGAATAAATATGTACAGTACCTACTTGCTACAGTTTTGATGCAGTATACAGTCTTGTTCAAGTCATTATATGTTATTGATGGACCAATTATTCCCAACAATACATAATTTAAAATGTGTTAGATTGGTCACTCGGTGCGATAAACCGTTACGTAAAATAACCTTTGAAGTTATATAAAGCAAATGCTATAATATAAGGAACATTAAACCGAAACCATATAAAAAGTTTGTTCGTTGCAACCTACTATTGTCACGTATATAGCGATACTCAGACGGTACACTTTTATTGGTCAATTAAAAACACGATATCTTAAAAAATCGAAGATGTTAACTCTAAGAAACTGTTCCACTCACAGCCGCGTATCAAACGGTAATCTGCCAATCAATCAAATTTAGCAAAAAACGGACCAAATATTTAAACTCGACATCCTCGAAAACCGCTTCAAACAAATTTGTGCAGACTGGTAACCTTGTCATTTTGCAATTCGAATACCACCATAACACTGCTCTGATAGAAAGATAGGACTGTTGCGGAATGGGTTGACTTTCTCCCAGAAGAGAGAATGACCTACGACTAGGCCTACTAATTAATACTGGTCTACTTGAAAAGTGATCCGTTTTGGACAGGCCCCGCCTGTGATCGAAGTTTCTAACCTTAACGTCCGAAAGACTTAATATAAAATTTGTTTAAACGAGCAATTATTTATTGTGCAATTTTTAATTTTATTNGCATCAAAGAAATGGAGAAGTAAGTCGAATTAACTTTAGTTGTATGTGTAAACAATAATATATCCTAAGAATAATTTTGTGAAACAATATTGTTATATAAATAAGAGTTTTTCAGTAATTGCAGACACTTCTGAATAGTATTCAGTAAACAAAGCAAGAATAAAACAGGAATGTTGAACTTTCTTTTGTGGCCCGCGAACCAGCATTGGTTCATCAAGGGGCCTTCAAAAATTAGAAAAACGTATTGTCTTTCAATTTTTATAATAACTAACCTGAAAAATGATTCATTGATCAATTAAACACGAGTGATTTGCTCGTGGCAAACCCAAAGTATACCGATTACGAGAGACCTGACCCCCGACAGGGTCGATCAGGAGTGAGGGATAGAAAGCCCGCGTAATAAATGGAGGGTGAAGACAGTTAACATTTTACATTTCGGCCATTTGGCTGATATAAATTAATATACAGTTTCAAATTAATGTAAAAATATCAGTAATTACACTGCACAACAGTATAAAACATAAATTTCAATTGAAATGTTTATAATTTTAATTAACATATGACGTATTTGTGTACAACATCTGTAATGTAAGATAAGCATTGTGTCATTCTTTGACGCATCTTTACCAGTGACGTCGATACTAACTAATGCTTTAAATAAGAAGCGCTGCCATTTCTTGTCGAAATAACAATAGAAGAGAGGAAAAAACTCGAGATCGAAAAATGGCTGAAGCGGTAATTGAAGAAAATACTTATGACTACCTTAAAGCACACCAGCTGATATCAAGTGATGATAAAGGTTGTAAGTAAAACTATCAAATAATAATTTATTCTGTACAAAACTTGTTCGTTTGTCAGTGATCAAACGATCGATTACCATGTGCACTTCACTTGCTTCTTGATTTTGGCTCGATCGATCTTCCGTTCACTTAATTGTAGTTATAACAATTCGCTGATAATCGATTTAATTCTTATTCGTCTTCCTTTTCTTTGTTTCTTTTTTATTTTGTAAGGGACAATACATAGTTGTCAACCTTTTGAATAGGGAATAACTGAGACGTTGGTAGAAAAACTTTGACAGCATAAAATGCGAGAAAATTATTTATTAACATTGATATTGCACAATGTTTCTATTAAATACCTTCAATAAGCAGAATTTAAATTTATAATTCCTTTTGTTATATGCTTTTGTGTGACGTTTTCTCTTTGTTGATACAGTAATTTTTTTTAGTTATATTGCACTAGTGACATGTTTTGTCAGTCAGTTTATTGAACTTCACTACAATTAAGGACAATGATTTTTCCGGTTGTTATTTACTCCCTATCTCGGTTTTATTTTTTTCTTATCATACTGAATATCGTTTCCTTTAGCTACACAGCAATACAGGGAAGGTATTGCAATGCTATGTAGAAAAATCGTCTATTTTACAATTTCAGTTCATATTAGAAGTTATATATAAAGCAAAAGAAATCGAAAAATTAATGACAATTACAGGAGTTCAGTATTTCGTATGTCGAACGTTCCACAGTTCGAACGATGTAATTTTTTATATTCAGGTGTATACTTTTATATAAATAGTGTATGATTTTCGGTCATGTTAAATGTTCCAACCACATTTTTGATTGAGACATTAGAATAAACTCAGAGTTAGTTTCAATTAAGCGGAGTTCGGATTAGCGGGACGAACGTGTAATACATAAATAAAAGATACGAGATCGATCAGATAATATTTTCTATAAGACTTCAGCTAAAATGCTTTTAAGTACAGTACAATTTATGTATTGTGCACATATATAGAGTGGTGCCTCGTATAACGTTCTTGATCTGTTCCAGATGCATGTCCGTTAAGTGAAAAGTTCGTTATACGAAAAGCATTTTCCGATAGAAATACATGTTAAAACATATAACTCGTTCCGCAGCATAAAATAATTATACTGTACTATTAAAAAATAAAAAATAGAGCAGTCACCAATTATGCCGGATAGTCAGATGTTGTGAGGAGGAGGTGGAGGAACACTTTCTTTACACATTCATATAGATACAGACTTTTTACACATTGCAGCAGATCTCTTTTTATTTTTTTTTAATCAGGGTCAAATTCAGGAGAGGCTACCGGAGCTTGCAGGGTCAACTCCTCTTGTTCCATCCTTTGTTATTTGGCAACTGTCTTCTTGAAAAACATGCCCAAGGTGATCTGTTTCTTTCTCTTCTTCAACACCTGTCGGAAATGACAGGCAAGGGTGTCATTGTAGAGATCATTGATCCTGTCGGCCTCAGCTCTGTTTGTATAATGAGTGTTGGTAAACTCCTTAACCTTTCCCCATTTGACAAGGAAGTTTTTGTCAACTTTCACTTTTTCTGATGATTTCTTGCATTGTTTCAATTGAAATCACCTTTCTGTTTTTAGAAGCCATGATTTGCACAACACTTGAATAAATGTAAATACCCTGCACTCGGGTGATGTACGTAATAAACAAGGGAGCAAGCCCAAGGACTGTATACTACAAGGATAGCCAGATCCCTATTCTACAATGTTAGCCAGGAATGGCAAGTTAGTGACGTCAGTACGTGTCCTGACCTCTCTGTTTACATAGAGCAGAGTGTGCACGTGTTTAGTTTTCGCTTTTAATATTCTTCCAATTTTGTGATTAACGAAGTGATTTATTTTAATATTTTTGTAATTGTTTTATTTGACTAAATTTTTTATAAGGTAAGATGATTTAAATATAAGTCATTAAATATTTAAAGCTATATTTTTATGTTAGGTGAAGAACAAAATGCTGAGTACTAGGTGTGCTCTGTATGGTTGCAATAATAATCTTTTTTTTTTTTTCAAATTGGAAGCAATCTGTTTACATCGGGTTTGATCAAAAAATGACAAGAGAAATACTTTAAAATTAATAGCAGAACTTTATTTACTATCGTATAATGTAGTAGTTTGTGTCAGTGACTGTAGTTGCAGTAACATAAGTTTATGGAAAGAATTGAATGTGAATATCAATGAAACGTTTATTATTAATCAATTATTATTATCAATGAAAGGTATATTAGAGATATAAATATGTGGTTCGACATTTTTAATAGCTATGCACTAAAAGGTTCTGTTCCAAGCAAAAATGGATATGGTGTAGACTTGGAATTACAAGAAGAACATTTAAATAAAATGATAAAAATAATCTCAACAATGAGAGCAAGTGGAAAAAATGCC
>NW_019384770.1:447346-460912 GCF_000671375.1 Centruroides sculpturatus
AAAAAAATCTTGTAAAAATTTAGAATAATTCCTTTTATGTGATAATAAAGTGTTTAAATTTTGGCAAAAAATTGTATAAACTACGTGGTGAGTATGTTGTCGTAAATATTGCGTTTATAGAAAAATTATTGGAATGCAAAATTGTAGATTTATAAATTCCGACTGTCGTCCACTGTGTGTCTTTCTGTTTTTCCTTAATCGCGACAAAAGAGTTAGATAGCTAAAAATCGAGACGAAATATGGAAAACAGGAGCATTCCAATGAAAACCGGACGTCACGTTACTTCAATTCCAAATTTTCTCTCTAAATTGAGTTAGATAACTGGCACGACTCTATTGTTAAAGGAGAAGTATAATGTAGAGCGGCATGACAACTACTAAAAGAATTGAGAACATTATGACGAAAAGTTGTAGCCCGACATTGTTTCGATGTCACAACAAATAATCGCTCGTTAGAACTAGTTTAGTTTATTAGTTTACGACAACGTGACACATGAGCGATCTGCCGAGGGAAATGCATCCCCGGAAGACTTTTATGAGAAGCTGGGTTCTAGGTGTTACTAACGTGAAGAAAACCCGGAAAACTCCCGGTTACTAATTTCCAGAGTTAGTAACCATTGGCCATGCCCAAACCCATGATACACGAACTACCAGAGTTCAATAATTTTATTAACTCCGTTACTGGAGGACACTTATTAGAAATAAGAAAGTACCGTTCAGAAATGAAAAAAAACACGAGTTGTTAGATGTGAAAAATACATACTTGTATACTTACTATAGACTTTTCACAGAGTAACACTTTCGATTTCACGCAAGCGCTATGTACAGTACAGTAATATCCCGAACTTACGCGATAGCTGACCGAGCGATAGCCGCGTAAGTCGGAGTATATTTTCGTATATAAATACGTACAAATAATTTTTAATTGGGGCCGGAGACTAAAGAAAACAATAATTTTAAAAAAAACGTTTAATAAAATATTAGATGATACATATGTATAACAAATTATATTATTATACAATTTTTCATATTTACTTGATTATCATACCATAATTTTAACAGTTTCCATCTCAGCGATAATACCGTGACGTTTACGAATGATGCTTCAATTTAAAGATTGAGCATTTTTCACAGCTTCGAGAATTTTTTCTATACCTTTTATAATTGTTCTGACCGTCGATGTCGGTAAATCAAACTTCTTTGCCAATTCACAAATTTTTATTTTCGTATCGAAGTCTTTAATAATGTTAACTTTACATTCCAAAGATAAAGTTTTTCTTTTCTTGTTTGATACAGAAGAATCAGTTCTACTTCGTTTGGATGGCATAGTAGTCTCTCGAGTCTCCATAGATATAACAAACACATAAGTAAATAACACAAATTCAATTGTAGCTATATGTCAATTCCGCGCGACACGTCCGAACGTGTAAGCCGAACAATAGTGTGGGAGGAGTGAGTAATCAAGAGTTGAATGGCTCTCAAACAAAAGATGAATCGACGAGATTTGAAAATCGCGTAACTCCGGGTTCGCGTAAGTCGGGGTAGCGTAAGTTGAGGAATTAGGCTAAGACTCCACTGTCGTAGAAACGGCGTAAAAACCCCTCGCCGTAAAAGCTTTTAATCACGTGACCCTGATATCTTACGCTTGAGCAAGCCGTAAAACCAGCGTAATAGCGAGTTGAGCAATGTTCAACTTTCGACACGAATACGACCGTAAAACGGTACCTTCAACCAATCAGAAGTCAGTGGAACTACGTCATCGCGAAACGGAGCTAAAATGGCGGAAAACGAGCTTTAGTGTACGTTCCCTCGTGGCTACTCTAGAATAGATCCGGAAAGATTTATCGAAAACTTCCGAAAGTATTCGTGTATCTACGACAAGAGGTAACCCGATTAGAATAATGGATACCAAAGAAAATCCTTCAATTCAGAGGAATATATAATAAAAAAGCTAAGCTTAAAAGTGCTGTATATTATCTTAATAATACGATAATAAAAGTTACTATATGGAAATAAAGATATTATTTTTACTACATTTGTAATTATACTACAGAAAAAAACTCGTAGAATATGATCATTGTCTTTATATCGATATATCACATATACAACCGTCTTTTGTTTCTATCAATTCGCATTATTCGCGTGCGAAGAAGTATTTATTTTCGACACTTGGTGCAGCACCGTCACCGTAAAAACTTTGCGCTAGCCGGACCTCCACCGTAATCCGAGCGCATACGCAAATAGGTCACGTGATTAAAAGCTTTTACGGTGAGGGATTTTTACGCTGTTTTTACGGTAGTGGACTCTCAGCCTTACTGTACAATACTGTACTGTACTGTACTACTTACCTCAGTAATGATATAGCGCAAAATATATGCGCTATATCATTGTCACAATAATTAAGTAAATGTAATATATATTTTTTAAAATGATATTTTTTAAAATAAGAATTATTTAAAAAATATATAATTTATTAGAAAATGAAAATGGCAGAACACCAATACTGAACATGTATTCGAAGACACAAACGATAGATACCTCTTGATTACTATATACAAGAAGAGTGTGGTTCGGTAAAATTGGTCCGTGAACAGATTTGGTTGTAATTCTATTATTTAGGACATCTCTATAACTAGGGGCACTGTCTTTTGCTCCGTCAAATAAATCAGCTGTAGAACTTTTCCCAGTATTACTAACAGCTTGTTGTATGTCCATCAAGATTCCTATTGTGCTATCACTTTCATCTTTCCGAAACCCTTTCAAATCCTCTTTTGTTAAAAGTGCCGAAAATTTTTGGTCAAGGTAATCAGTAATACAATTTTTCTCAAGAATTGTTTCAGCAAGTTGAATTACCCGAGTGAATTGTGATAATATATACGTGGAATGGCATGCAACTCCTATTTTGGCGTTCGGGTTTTCTACGGAATATTTTTTAAGTTCTTCAATAATGCCATTGGCATTGTCTTTAAATATTTGCAAATCTGACTCCATATCAATTGTTAGAGATATCGTAATCAAAATCAATAAAATTAAGGTAATGTATAGTGAATTATTAAAAAACGGAGAAAAATCAGTATTTCCGGTTAAAGTTGTAGAAAGTTCGATGATAATGGCACTGCAGAAGAAAGTTGAAAAAGTTGTAATTTTAAGAATTGCGATAATTTGAAAACTATTGCAGATATGTACATAAAATTTTCGGATAAATTAGCAGTTGATGTTTAGATAGAAATGCCTAAATATTATTTTAAAATTCTAAACGGGAAGCCCGTTATGGCCGTCCAAATATAGACCGGAAGTCTTGTATATCTCATTTAATATTGAGTCCAGAACCCAAACTGTTAATATGTTACTCAAGTAATCACTGCGGTCAAGAATAAGATTCAATATCCGGTTAATCCGTCACATATGTTCAGATAATTGAATTTGAATATTCGCAAATTTCAAAAATAAACAGTTTCTTGAAAAATGGTCCGATTTTCACAAACACGACATTTTCAGAATCCTTATGCAAAACGGAATCCAAAAATATATAAGATTATGACCAACAAATAAAAATTTCCACGAAAATTCGATAAAAGAACAGAAGCAGAAATTTCCACTGCAAACCACTATGCTCTCAGCCTGCTAAGAACAGTTGAAGCAGTGGAAACACCACAGTTCGCCACCACCAAAGAAGGCAAAGACAGTTCCATCAGCGCGGAAAGTGATGACCTCGGTTTTTTGGAATGCTAAAGGCATCATCTTTATTGACTACCTAGAAAGACGAAAGACCATTAATGCTGTCTATTACTGTGAACTTTTGGAAAAACTGAAGAAAGAAATCGAAGAAAAGAGGCCACACTTGAAGAAGAAAAAGGTTATGTTCCACCACGATAATGCACCTGTACATTCCGCCAGAATCACTGAACAAAAGATGAACGAACTTCGCTTCCAATTAGTTACACATCCACCGTACTCACCTGATTTTGCCCCCAGTGACTTCCACCTTTTTCCAAACCTAAAAAAATTCTTGGNCTGAATAGTATTAAGTAAACAAAGCAAGAATAAGAGAGGAATGTTGCACTTTCTTCTGTAAAAAAAAGTCAAAGAAATTGAGAAGTAAGTCGAATTAACTTTAGTTTTATGTATAGACAATAATATATTCTAAGAATAATTTTGTGACACAATATTGTTATTTAAACAAACGTGACTGATACACACGATGATTTTTGCATCGACTAAGTTGAAAAAGTAAAATCACTTGACTTGCCTCACGTCTTGTTTACTTTTAGACACGGTCAATACTTTACATTTTTTTTCTAGTGACCTCTGACCTTTCTAGAAGGTCATCAGATAGGAGAACAGTACTATTTAAACTGTGGTTCGCGAACCAGCGTTGGTTCGTTAACGAGCCTTCAAAAATTAGAAAAACGGTTTGTTTTTCAATTTTTATAATTACTAACCTGAAAAATAATTCACTGATTAATTAAACACAAGGCATTAACTCGTGGCAGCCCGAATTTTATCCATTACGACAGACCTGACCCCCGATGGGGTCGATCAGAAGGGATGAAAAATGGAAAACCCCCGTAATAATTGGAGGGTGAAGACAGCTAACATTTTACATTACGACCACTTGGTTGATATAATTTGATATACTGCTTCAAATTAATGTAAAAACATCAGTACAGTAGAGCCTCGATAATCCGACTCAACTGAAATCTGGGGTTGGTCGGATAACCGAAAAGTATGAAAAAATCCATCATTAGTGTAGTATATTATTATATCCCATGTAATTAGTATATTAGTATATCTCTGTTAATCTACTTCGCGTAGAATTTTCCTCCATGTTAAGCCTATCAAATTGAAAAAAAAATGATAATCGTCGCTATTGTATCGTTAAAAATTAGAAAATTAAGCCTCGTTTAAATACTGGCTCCGTTTTATAATCGATCCACTGTTCCGAGCTAAAACACGTAAAAATAATATTAAAGTAGCCAAGACATAGCCAAATACTGTAGCGCTACATCACTAGCGGACATTTGAAATTTGTTGACTAGGGTGGTCGGTTAATCGAGGGTCGGATAATCGATGCTCTACTGTATTTACACTGCGGAACAGTATAAAACATAAATTTTCAATTGAAATGTTTATAATTTTAATTAACATATGACGTATTTGTGTACAAAATCTGTAATATAAGATAAGCAATGTGTCATTCTTTAACGCATCTTTACCAGTGACGTCAGTACTAACTAATACCTTTAAATAGAAGAAGCGCTACCATTTCTTGTCAAAGTAATAGAAGAGAAAAAAAACTGAAGATCGAAAAATGGCTGAAACGCTGAGTATAACTTTTACTGCACTTACAGAAAACTCGATGGCATCAAATGAAAATGAAAGTTGTAAGTAAAACTATCAAATAATAATTTATTCTGTACAAAACTTGTTCGTATGTCAGTGATCGAACGATCGATTATCATATGTACTTTACTTGGCTCCATCGATCTTCCGTTCACTTAATTCTAGTTATATCAATTCGCTAATAATCGATTCAATTCTTATTCGTTCTCGTTTTCTTTGTTCCTTTTTTTATTGTGTAAGTCACAATACATACTTGTCTTTTTTTTGAGTGGGTAATAGCTGGGACGTTGGTAGAAAAACTCTGACAGCATAAAATGCGAGAAAATTATTTATGAACATTGATATTGCGCAACGCTTCTATTAAATACCTTCAATAAGCAGGATTTAATTTTATAATTCTTTTTGTTATATGTCTTTGTACGACGTTTTCTCTTTGTTAATAATTTCTTTTGTTATAGTGTACTAGTGACATTTTCTATCAGTCAGTTTATCGACATTTATTGCAATTAAGGACAATGATTTTTCGGTTGTGATTTACTTCCTATCTATGTCTTACTTTTTCTTATCATACTGAATATCTTTTACTTTTGCTACACAGCAATACAAAAAAGGTATTGCAATGCTGTGTGGAAAAATCATCTATTTTACAATTTCAGTTTAGATTAGAAGTTATATATAAAGCAAAAGAAATCGAAAAAACTAATGACAATCACAGGAATACAGTACCTCGTACTTCGAACGTTCCACAGTTCGAACGATGTATTTTTTTATATTCTGGTGTATACTTTTATATAAATAGTGTATGATTTTCGGTCATATTAAACGTTCGAACCACATTTTTAATTGAGACATTAGAATAAACTCAGAGTTGGTTTCAATTAAGCGGAGTTCGGATTAGCGAGACGAACGTGTAATATTTTCTATAAGACTTCAGTTAAAATGCTTTTAAGTACAGTATAATTTGTGTTGTACACATATATACATCTCTCTTACATGTAAGTTCATGTGCGTACGAGTGACAGAAGAAACAGAGATAATTGTCCTTACATATGCCCATATTTAAAGCCTATGTACTGTACACAAGTTAACGATGAACTTAAAATATACAGTAATTTCGTTAGCCATCGTTAAAATGGATATTAATAACACCGATGGTCTCGTTTCAATAACTCGTAAATTTCAGAAACCGACTTTTTGGAAGGAACAAAAATCTAGCGACGAGTTGTATAACTTTTCCAGCAAAAAATTAAAATTGAGTGTGCGCCATCTGTTGCCAGATTTTATTTTAATCGATCGATCGCCATTCTTTCCCTCTGTTAAAAAAACTAGCACACATGATTTTATTTATTTATACTTCAAATTTTATTTTAGAACAAAAGTAGAACAAAATATAACAATAGCTAGACATTTATAACGAAATTAATAATAACAATATAAATAATAATATGAAACAATTCTCAAACAATTAAAGTGAAGTATTTGCTTTTCAGGGGACGCTTCAATAATTCAGTCAGAACGAAAATTACATGTCTTGAGTCTAATGGAACCAGTATCACCTCCTCCTCGATGTTCAACCCCAATACCCAGAGATGGCGGGTTCGATTTCGACGAACTTAGGAGAAACTGTGATGCTTCCTGGGTTGAGTTTTCACCCCCAGAAAATTCGGATTATACAGAAGAGGAAGAGGAGGAATCGAATCCTTCCTCAAAAAATGTACTTCTATTATCACTTTTGACATTATTTTCAATTATGCCGACGGATTTATGTGATAAACTCCAACGCGAGCTCCAAATATTAGAACTGAAATATAACGTGGAATATCTCAAACAAAAATATATTAACTTACTGAAATTGAAAGAAAAACGTCAAAATTTAATCTCTGAACCCGAAGACGATCAGGATAATCCTTCAACATCTGCAAACGTGGAATAAAAAGTCACTTTCATTGTTTTTTATAAGGCAATGTTCGGTTATTTAAGATATGTTGTAACTAGTATTACTGATATAATAAAGGTATAATTTTTGTAAGTTTTGTTATTTTATATTTTATTACGTGCTTAGAAAGTATTTATATGTCATTTAGCAACAAGAAATTAACAATTATCTATACTGGCTTATTAAATAACTAGCAGATGAAGCCGACGTTTCTCGGGCAAAATATAAAAACAAACATTAAGATCATTTCGTACTTCTAACCCTTCTATTATATTATATTATAGTACAGTATTTGATTTATACAATTATAAAGGTTATCTTCCATAAGGCTAGGCCTCCACTTGTGATTTCTAGTCGCGGATTTATCAGTCGCTAAAATAAAACTCATTGTTTCTATTACAAGTGCGACTAAACAATCACAGCTATTAAAAAAATTTCAATCCGTCCTATTTTCGCTCAACCAAATGAATCACACACACGGGAATGGACATGTACTGTACTGTACAGTATAGTACCCACTTGCGACAGTTTTGATGTCATACAGTTTTGATGTATACAGTCTTGTTCTAGTCATTATATGTTATTGATGAACCAATTATTCCAACAATTTTTAATTTAAAATGTGTTATATTGGTCACTCAATGCGATAAACCGTTACGTAAAATAACCTTTGTAGTTATATAAATCAAATGCTATAATACAAAAAACATTAAAACAAAAACCATATAAAGATTTTGGTCAATTAAACACCAATTGAAAACACGATATCTTAAAAAATTGAAGATATCATATTTTTCCTAATGTTAACTATAACAAACTGTTCCACTCACAGCCGATTACACTGGATAACAAAAAAAATGTTTTGAAATATTTCCTTTCTTTCATGAGTGAAATCTTACTAATTTTGGAATGAAAAAACTGAATATGACAAAGAAAAATTTTTAATTAGCTGTAGTTTCTGTGGTATACAATAGGTGATTTTAACAGCATAAGAGAAATCGATACATTTTAATTACATATGCTAACAACATTGAAAATGCTTTTGAATTTTTTTTAAATTACAGCAACATTAAAAGTTTTAAATTAANATAATATAAAACAATTCTCAAACAATTAAAGTGGAGTATTTGCTTTTCAGGGGACGCTTCAATAATTCAGTCAGAACGAAAATTACATGTGTTGAGTCTAATCGACCAGTATCTCCTCCTCCTCGATGTTCAACTCCAATACCCAGAGAAGACGGGTTCGATTTCGACGAATTCATGAGAAAATTGGAACAGCTCAAATTCGAGTGTTTACACGGAAAATTCGGATTATACAGAAAGGGAACAGGAGAAAACGAACCCTCCCTTAAAAAATGTAATTCTATCATCACTTTTGACATTATTTTCAGTTATGCCGATGGATTTATGTGATGAACTCCAACGCGAGCTCCAAAGATTAGGACTGAAATATAACGTTGAATATCTCAAACGGAAATATAGTAACTTACTGAAATTGAAAGAAAAACGTCAAAATTTAATCTCTGAATCCGAAGATGATTTGGATAATTCTTCAACATCTGCAAACGTAAAATAAAAAGTCACTTTCATTGTTTTTTATAAGGCAATGTTCGGCTACTTAAGATATGTTGTAACTAGTGTTACTGATATATTAAAGGTATAATTTTTGTAAGTTTTGTTATTTTATATTTTATTTCGTGCTTACAAATTATTTATATGCCATTTAGTAACAAAAAATTAACAATTATCTATACTGTGTTATTAAATTAATTAAATAACTATTAGATGAGACCGACGTTTCTCGGGCAAAATATAAAAACAAACATTAAAATTATTTCGTACTTCTAATTTTTCTATTATATTATATTATATTACATTATTTGATTTAATACAATTGCATACACTTGCGACTAAACAATCGTAGCGATTAAAAAATTTCAAACGGTTTTTTTCGCTGCGACGCGACTGTCGCTGAAAAAATACACGTGACCATTGTCACGTGTATTTACGCTATACACTATACGCTACACACGTGACCATTTACGCTATACCAATACGCTATACACGTGACCATTGTCTCGTGTATAGCGATAGTCGGACGGTACGAAATGGAACAATTTTATTGGTGAATTAGATACCAATTAATAACACGATATCTTAAAAATAGAAGATGTTAACTCTAAAAAACTGTTCCACTCACAGCTGAGTATCAAACGGTAATCTGCCAACCAATCAAATTTAGCAACAAACGGACAAATATTTAAACTCGACATCCTCGAAAACCACTTCAAACAAATTTGTGCAGACTGGTAACCTTGTCATTTTCTTATTCGTATGCTACCATAACACTGCTCCGATAGTAAGATAGGACTGTTGCGGAATGGGTTGACCTCCCAGAAGAGAGAATGGCCAANACAAAGAAAAATTTTTAATTAGCTGTAGTTTCTGTGGTATACAATAGGTGATTTTAACAGCATAAGAGAAATCGATACATTTTAATTACATATGCTAACAACATTGAAAATGCTTTTGAATTTTTTTTAAATTACAGCAACATTAAAAGTTTTAAATTAATGAAAGAATACCTGGCAGGTGTTACGGTGTGAAGAGAATCATGTGGTGACTTCATGAGATCGTTTTCTTTTGGCTTGCTTCTTGTAAGTGAGTTCTGGTGCATCCCTACACACAGACCAGCAGTAATCCGCAAGCATTTCTTCATTCCAGTAACCTTGATATCTTCGTTCCAATACAGAAATATTTTGATGGAATCTTTCCCCATGTTCATCACGATACATGAACTACCAGAGTTCAATAATTTTATTAACTCCGTTACTGGAAGACACTTATTAGAACTAAGAAAGTACCGTTCAGAAATAAAAAAAACACGAGTTGTTAGATGTGGAAAATACATACTTGTAGACTTACTATAGACTTTTCACAAAGTAACACTTTCGATTTCACGCAAGCGCTATGTACTGTACTGTACTGTAGTACCTGCCTCAGTAACACATTATATATCCCATCAATTTTGCGCTATATCATTGTCTCAATAATTAAGTAAATGTAATATATATATTTTTAAATGATATTCTTTAATAAGAAATATTTTAAAAATATATAATTTATTAGAAAATGAAAATGGCAAAACACCAATACTGAACATATAATTGATGACACACAAACCAGGTGAAGAAGTAATACCTATCGTAGATAATCCTTCCTGTGAGCCTATAAGTTTGACAGTGGCGTTTAGAACGTCAAGCACGATTCTACTGACGTTCCGAACGCCATTGTCAAACTTCTAGGCTTACAGAACGGCGGCGCTGAACGTTTGACGTAGACGTTTTTGCGTTGAAAACGTCGGCCGCAAATTCTCTATTATTTCATTACAAACGAGAAATTTTATACACAATAAGTAGAAATTAGCATGGGATCAGTTATAGGTCCGAAATTGGCAGAGCTTGTAATGATACACATAGACCAAGAAATCAATAATATCACAAAAATAAAATTTTACAAAAAAATATGTAGACGACATAATTATTTCATACGACCAAACAATGGTAAGAATAGATGCAATAGAATACAAGATAAATGAACTAAACAATAAAATTAAATTTAAGATAGAAAACGAAACAAACACAGAAATACCGTATTAGACCGAATATAACGCGATATTTTTTCGACCATTTATTTTCCGTTAAAAAATCGACTCGCGCTAAATTCGGTGTTTAAGTAATGGAATGTAATATAAACAAGGACATTTTCCTACAGAGTTTGCCTGTGTTATTAGCTATACAGTAGAGTGTCGTTTATCCGAAAGCTGGTTATCCGAAACGTCTGTTATCCGAAAGCATTCCAGTCGGCAAATTTAAATTTTCGCTAGTGCCGTGGCGCTGCAATCTTCGGCTATTTCTTGGGTTACTCAAATATTTTACGTTTTTGATACTAAATTAACATCTGAAGTATAATTTTCTATTGTTTTTATATTTTTCAATATATTTATTTTGTTTGTACAAAATAAAAAAAATAATTTTTAACGATACAATAGTCTTTGTTAGGCTTAACATCGACGAAAATTCAACGCGAAGCGACACGCAACGGATAAAAATTTCGACATTGGATACGTTAAACTATTTTTTCGTACGTAAATCGGTTATCCGAAATATCAGTTATCCGGACAACCCCAGTCCCCAATTGATTCGGAAAATCGACGCTCTACTGTACACAGTGCGGCAACTATATTCCGGGACTGGATCTATAAAAATGAAACAAAACAATTTTATTCAAATATTTTTATTAAATTATTCAAAATACTCTCCTCCTGCTTCAATACACTTTTTACAGCGATTCAATAGTGATTCAAATGCCTNAGCAAATGAAATCAAAAAACAAGAACACAGACGTAAAATATAAAGCTTTTCCTTACATCAAAAGCTTCTTCGAAGAAATAAGTAAAGATCTCAACAAAGTGAATATAAAACTTGATCCAACTTATGAAAAATTGCAACAAAAAATACAAAATATAAAACCTAAACCAAGCAATTAGATAGTATAGCATAATAAAAGCACTCTACTCAATACCATGCACCTGTAAGAATCCAAAAAACTACATAGAAGAAAATAAAAGAATAGTAGAAACACGTCTAAAAGAACATATCGCCGATCTGAAACATGGAAAGATAAATTCAGTTTTTTACGACCATTGCACAATAAACAATTGTAATACAGTAATACCCCGAAATTACGCGATAGGTCAAACCGAGCAATAACCGCGTAGGTCAAATTCGCATAAGTCGGGGTATAATTTCGCAATTTGTGTAAAATCCAAATCGGATGTATGTAACCTAATAAATGTTTTACAGCCCTGCCAGGGCTGTGGAGTCGCGTAAAAATCTACCGACTCCAACTCTGACTCAGACTCCGACTTTTCCTTACCATCCGACTTCGACTCCGACTCCACAGCCCTGAAACAAACATAAAAAGAAGCGACGGAAAATAATGAATACCGATTGATTCTCCCTTGTCTTCAGGTAACAATTCGAAACCTTTCGGAGCACGGGAGACGTCAACATCGACGCTCAACCCGATACCGATCGGATAGTATAATATTTCTTTTAATTTTGAAACTCTCCCTTGCAATTCCAGCTTTTTGTTTACGTTTCTGACAAATATTTTTTTATAGTTTTTGCGAGACTGTCGGGCAGGCACTCGTTAAGTTTTGCGTCGTAGTTTATTTACGAAAGGTGAAAGTTTAACTATCCCATCGAATATTCGTTAACATTTTAATACCAAATTTTGAATTTCATCCGGGCCTTACATTTAAATAATTTTTTGTGGGCTAGTCGATTTCTGTTCTCTGAATTTTTGTAAGTGCTTTTTGAACTTTTTATTTAAAAAAGAAACTGATAATATTATGGAGCCTAAAAAGAGGAGTGTCAAGAACTGTGCTCAACGTAAAAACCAAGTAAGAGATAATAGCTAAAGTAGAAAGTAGGCAAAAGATTTCTGATGTTGCTAGGCAGTATGGCTTGAACAGGTCTACAGTAGGCACAAACTTAGCCATGAAAGATATATCAAGAAGTCCCAAGCTGCTAATGGAGTAATAAAACTCACATCTGAGAAATAAGGAGCATTAGAGCTCATAATGGAACCTGAAACTGATCTGACACAGAAGAACTCCAAGAACTC
Organism: Centruroides sculpturatus; assembly: GCF_000671375.1. Taxonomy (NCBI): domain Eukaryota; kingdom Metazoa; phylum Arthropoda; class Arachnida; order Scorpiones; family Buthidae; genus Centruroides; species Centruroides sculpturatus. The sequence goes on from NW_019384770.1 coordinate 460,318, forward strand.
TCAAATGAACAGCACCAAGAAACTCAGCGAAATGTGTTTTCTCTTGAAAATGACGAAGACGAAAGAAAACCAATGTCGACATTTGCTACTACAGATCTTTTGAAGAAGTGGGAGAATGTCAGAACAACGGTCATCCAACAGAACAACGATCATCCAAGTGGCATCCAAACCAGAATAAAGTTAATATTGTTTGAAATCTCTACAATTACAATACTATTAATTACTTCCGAAAAATCCTGAAGAAATGAGAAAAGCAACCGACATTGGACAGATTCTTTAACCCCCAAAAACAGAAAAAACATGACTAATAAAAACGCAAGACTACATACAGTAAAACCTGTCTATGGCAACCACCCACAGTTCCTTCAAAAAGTGGTCTTTTAGACAGGTGGTCGTCCAATACAGGTGGTGCTGTAATAACGTATTTCCGTACGTATTTTGTGCACTTTTTAGCCATTTCTACTAAGCAAAACACGAGGTGAGCAAAAATAAGCGAATTTTTTCAACGGTATGGCTATATTGGTATTGTATTTTATTCTTATCGGATAACCCGATTTACAGGAGTCGTCATGATATTATAAGACAGATTTAACAC
>NW_019384770.1:461848-467164 GCF_000671375.1 Centruroides sculpturatus
AAAAAAAAAAAAAAAAAAAAAATTAGGTGCGTGGCCCGGAAGGAAATATTATTTCTGAAATTTGGCCCGCCTTCTGAAAAGGTTGGTCATCTATGTGCTAGAAGATGTTCGACGTTAAGTCAAGAAACTTTAAATGTAATAGTACTTTTAATTGTAAATATATTTTAAACTATAATTGTATTTTAACAGTAAAACAATTTTAACTGTAAATAAGTAATTTTAAACGGAATGTATACGTGTCAACACTACATATAAGAAATCCCGGAAGTCATGGTATGTTGTAACTTATTATAATACAGTGGGTGATCGGTTAACGAACAGATCGGATAATGAACACTTTCGCGAAAGATATTTATGTTCGAACAACAAACACATGATCGGATAATGAACACCCCACAGAACAAACACAAGAAGAAGCGACGTAAAATAATGAATACTGATTGGTCTTCCCTTGTCTTCGGGCAATAATTCGAAACTTTTCGGAGTGCGAGAGACGTCGACGTCGACGCATAAGCCGGTATACACCGATAACAGTATTCCTTCGAACTTTGAAACTTTCCGTTGTAATTCCAGCCTTTTATTTTTATGACAAAACAATTTTGTTATGTATTCGCGAGACTGTCCGGTAGGCACTCGTTAAGTTATGCGTCTGTTTTTCTTTTCGAAAAATGAAAGTATAATAGCAAAGGTGGGCAGAAGATGCGTAATGTTGCTAAGCAGTGTGGCGTGAACAGGTCTACAGTAGACGCAGTTCAATCTTATTTAAGAAAAATACTGTATAATCAAGAAGACTCAAGCAGCTAAAAGAGTAACAAAAATCACATCTGAGAAATAAAGAACATCGAAGAGTTCATAATGGAACCTGAAACAGTTCTGACGACAGAAGAACGCCAAGAACTCTCGAATGAATAACATCACGAAACTCGACGAGATATGTTTTCTTCTGAAAAAAAGGATTAATGCCGATATCTGTTATTAAAGATCCTTTGAAGAAGTGGGAAGATGTCAGAACACGATCTTAGAATGGCATCCAAACCAGGTTGAAGCTAGGGGATTTCTATAATTGCAATGCTATTAATTATATACGAAAAATCCCGAAGAAGAGAGAAAAGCAATCATATTAAATAGATTCTTTGACCTTTTCAAATAAAAAAAACATGACTAATAAAAATGCAAGACTGTGTATGTATGTATTTTTATTATTACATATAAATAAACGTAGTAAGAGAGTATACATATTTTTTTATTTTTGGGGGTCTCCAGAACGAATTAATTAAATTTCCATTAAAACTTATGGTAAACGATAATCGGTTAACGAACAATTCGGATAGCGAACAAAATCTTAAAACAGATTATGTTCGTTAACCGATCACCCACTGTATCGAATTTAAATATAAATAAGAGTTTTTTGAGTAATTGTAGACACTTCTGAATAGTATTGAGTTGCCTCTAGCTTTGTTTGTTTACTTTTAAGCACGGTCAATACTTTACATTATTTTTCTAGTGACCTCTGACTTTTCTAGAAGGTCATCAGACAGGAGAACGGTACTATTCACACTGTGGCTCGCGAAACAGCGTTGGTTCGCAAGGGGCCTTCAAAAATTAGAAAAACGTTTCCTTTTTCAATTTTTATAATATCTAACCCGAAAAATGATCATTGATTAATTAAACACGAGGCATTAGCTCGTGGCAGTTCGAATTATACCCATCACGAGAGACCTGAATCTCGATGGGGTCGATCACAAGGGATGAAAAATGAAAAGCCCCCGTAATAAATGGAGGGTGAAGACAGCTAAAATTTTACACTGCGACCATTTCGCTGATATAATTTGATATACTGCTTCAAATTACTGTAATGTAAAAATACTGTATCAGTAATTACACTGCACAACAGTATAAAACATAAATTTCAATTGAAATGTTTATAATTTTAATTAACATATGACGTATTTGTGTACAAAATTTGTATTGTAAGATACTCAATGTGTCATTCTCTGACGCATCTTTACCAGTGACGTCAGTACTAACTAATACCTTTAAATAGAGGAAGCGATACCATTTCTTGTCAAAGTAATAGAAGAGAGAGGAAAAAACTCGAGATCGAAAAATGGCTGAAGCGGTAATTGAAGAAAATACTTATGACTCCCTTAAAGCACACCAGCTGATATCAACTGACGACAATGAAAGTTGTAAGTAAAAGTATCAAATAATAATTTATTCTGTACAAAACTTGTTCGTATGCCAGTGATCGAACGATCGATCACTATGTGTAATTCACGTGCTTCTTGAATTTGGCTCGATCGATCTTCCGTTCACTTAATTCTAGTTATAACAATTCGCTGATGATCGATTTAATTCTTATTCGTTCTCGTTTTGTTTCTTTTTTTATTGTGTAAGAGACAATACATACTTGTCTTCCTTTTGAATGGGGAATAGCTGGGATGTTGGTAGAAAAACTCTGACAGCATAAAATGCGAGAAAATTATTTATTAACATTGATATTGCACAATGTTTCTATTAAATACCTTCAATAAGCAGAATTTAAATTTATAATTCTTCCTGTTATATGCTTTTCTGCGACGTTTTCTCTTTGTTAATACAGTAATTTCTTTTGTTATAGCGTACTAGTGACATTTTCTGTCAGTCAGTTTATTGACTTTCACTGCAATTAAATTGTGATTTACTTCCTATCTCTGTCTTATTTTCTTCTTATTATACTGAATATCGTTTCCTTTTGCTACACAGCAATACAGTGAAGGTATTGCAATGCTGTGTGAAAAAATCATGTATTTTACAATTTCAGTTTAGAAGTTAAATATAAAGCAAAATAAATCGAAAAAACTAATGACAAAGACAGGAGTACAGTACTTCGTACTTCGAACGTTTCACAGTTCGAACGATGCACTTTTTTATATTCAGGTGTATACATTTATATAAATAGTCTATGATTTTCGGTCATACTAAATGTTCTAACGACATTTTTGATTGAGACATTAGAATAAACTCAGCGTTGGTTTCAATTAAACGGAGTTCGGATTATCGAGACGAACGTGTAATACATAAATAAAAGATACGAGATCGATCAGATAATATTTTCTATATGACTTCAGCTAAAATGTCTTTAAGTACAGTATAATCTATGTGTTGTACACATATATACATATTTCTTACATGTAAAGTTCACGTGCGTACGAGTGGCAGAAGAAAAAGAGATAATTGTCCCAACATATGCCCATGTTTAAAGCCTATGTACTGTACACAGTTAACGATGAACTTAAAATATACAGTAGTTTCGTTACCTATTGTTACAATGGATATTAATACCACCGATAATCTCGTTTCAATAACTCGTAAATTCCAGAAACCTACTTTTTGAAAGGAACAAAAATCTAGCAACAAGTTGTATAACTTTCCCAGCAAAAGTTAAAACTTAGTGTGCGCCATCTGTTGCCAGATTTTATTTTAATCGATCGATCGCATTCTTTATTTTTCTTAAAAAAACTAACCCAAATGATTTTATTTATTTATACTTCAAATTTTATTATAGAAGAAAAGTAGAATAAGATATAACAATAGCTAGACATTTATAACGAAATTAATAATAACAATATAAATAATAATATAAAATAATTCTCAAATAATTAAAGTTGAGTATTTACTTTTTAGGGGGCAATCTCTACGAGGAGCAACTTGAGTTAGTACGAAAAATAGAAGAGTTGAATCTAACTGAACCAGAATCACTTTCTACTGAATGTTCAAACTCAATATCCGACGAAAGCGGGTTCGATATCGACAAATTCATCGATGATTTTGATGATCTCTGGTCCGAGTGTGTAAATGAAGAAAATTCGGATGATAAAGAAGAGCTAAAAGTGAAACTTGTTTTAGGATATTCAGTTCTATTATCACTTTCGAAATTATTTTCAATTATACCGAAGGATTCATGTGATGAACTTCAACGCGAGCTCGAAAATTTAGATGAGAAATATAACGAGTTACGTCTCATACGAATATGTTTTAATAATAAAGAACCGAAAGAAAATCGTCAAAATTTAATCTCTGAACCCGAAGACGATCCGGACAATCCTTCAACATCTGCAAACGTGGAATAAAAAAGTCACTTTTATTGTTTTTTATAAGGCAATGTTCGGCTGCTTAAAATATGTTGTAACTAGTGTTACTGATATAATAAAGGTATAATTTTTGTAAGTTTTGTTATTTTATATTTTATTTCGTGCTTAGAAAGTATTTATATGCCATTTATTAACAAGAAATTAACAATTATCTATACTGGCTTATTAAATAACAAGCAGATGAGGCCGACGTTTCTCGGGCAAAATATAACAACATACATTAAAATTATTTCGTACTTCTACTCTTTTTATTTTATTATATTGATTTAATACAATTGCATACACTTGCGACTAAACAATCGTAGCGATTAAAAAATTTCAATCAGTCCTTTTTCGCTGCGACGCGACTGTCGCCAAAAAAAATAAATCACACAGACGGGCAGGGGCAGACTGGCCCGAAAATTTTTGTGTGAAAAATTTATTACCAGTTCAGCCCATAAATAAAAGAATGTATTTTTTTCTATTTATATTTAAATATATTCAAAATACAACATTGACAAAAATTACAATAAGCACAAGTCTATATTCAACAACATTAACTTTTTATTTAGAAGTTTGCTTTGTTCAACAATAATATTAACGACATCATCAGAATGTATTTCGTTTAAAAAATTCTTCTCCACTGACTTTAATATGAAGACTTCTTGATTTTCTTGCGAGATACTTATAAGTATCTTAGCCTGCTTATAATTAATTTTAACATAGAAAAGCTTTCTTTACGGGACACTTGTGTTACAGACATAGATAATAGATATCTGTATGCTTGACCAAGTATAGAATAAGTGCTACTTAACATGTTATATCTGAATAATATATTATAACAACAAATAGAGCGATTTTTGCAAGCAATGCAGTAAGAAGATAAAATCGCTTTTTTATCACTTTCTACTTGATTATCAGTAGAATGTTCATTTTTGTTTAATTTTATATAAGTTTCACTTACATTTTCCTTTAAATTATTCCATGACGATTTAAAATGCTGCAATTCTGAAATAATATTGTGTTGAGTAGCTACTAGATTAAACTGTATTAAAATACTGCTTAATTTTTGAAATGCGTTTTCAGGAATATTTGGTGACGGTCCCATAAATTTTGGTTTAATGTGCTTTGAACTCGCTGTAAGATGACAGTCGAACTCTCCCCGGTTGCTCTCTCTCCCACTTTCCCTGATCTAGATCGAAGA